>NW_026290832.1:127500-262863 GCF_023373465.1 Oncorhynchus keta
GGGTTTATGATGAGGCTGGATAGGGCACAGGGTTTATGATGAGGCTGGATAGGGCACAGGGTTTATGATGAGGCTGGATAGAGCACAGGGTTTATGATGAGGCTGGATAGGGCACAGGGTTTATGATGAGGCTGGATAGGGCACAGGGTTTATGATGAGGCTGGATAGGGCACAGGGTTTATGATGAGGCTGGTTAGGGCACAGGGTTTATAATGAGGCTGGTTAGGGCACAGGGTTTATGATGAGGCTGGATAGGGCACAGGGATGATGCTGGATAGGGCACAGGGTTTATGATTAGGCTGGATAGTGTACAGGGATGAGGCTGGATAGAGCACAGGGTTTATGATGAGGCTGGATAGGGCACAGGGTTTATGATTAGGCTGGATAGTGTACAGGGATGAGGCTGGATAGGGCACAGGGTTTATGATGAGGCTGGATAGGGCACAGGGTTTATGATGAGGCTGGTTAGGGCACAGGGTTTATAATGAGGCTGGTTAGGGCACAGGGGATGAGGCTGGATAGAGCACAGGGATGATGCTGGATAGGGCACAGGGTTTATGATTAGGCTGGATAGTGTACAGGGATGAGGCTGGATAGAGCACAGGGATGATGCTGGATAGGGCACAGGGTTTATGATTAGGCTGGATAGTGTACAGGGATGAGGCTGGACAGAGCACAGGGATGAGGCTGGATAGGGCACAGGGTTTATGATTAGGCTGGATAGAGTACAGGGATGAGGCTGGATAGAGCACAGGGATGAGGCTGGATAGAGTACAGGGATGAGGCTGGATAGAGCACAGGGATGAGGCTGGATAGAGTACAGGGATGAGGCTGGATAGAGCACAGGGATGAGGCTGGATAGGGCACAGGGTTTATGATGAGGCTGGATAGGGTACAGGGATGAGGCTGGATAGAGCACAGGGATGATGCTGGATAGGGCACAGGGTTTATGATTAGGCTGGATAGTGTACAGGGATGAGGCTGGACAGAGCACAGGGATGAGGCTGGATAGGGCACAGGGATGAGGCTGGATAGAGCACAGGAATGAGGCTGGATAGGGCACAGGGATGAGGCTGGATAGAGCACAGGAATGAGGCTGAATAGAGTACAGGGATGATGCTGGATAGGGCACAGGGTTTATGATTAGGCTGGATAGTGTACAGGGATGAGGCTGGATAGAGCACAGGGATGAGGCTGGATAGGGCACAGGGTTTATGATGAGGCTGGATAGGGCACAGGGATGAGGCTGGATAGGGCACAGGGATGAGGCTGGATAGGGCACAGGGTTTATGATGAGGCATGGTTAGGGCACAGAGTTTATGATGAGGCTGGATAGGGCACAGGGATGAGGCTGGATAGGGCACAGGGATGAGGCTAGATAGGGCACAGGGTTTATGATTAGGCTGGATAGGGTACAGGGATGAGGCTGGATAGAGCACAGGGATGAGGCTGGATATTGCACAGGGTTTATGATTAGGCTGGATAGGGTACACGGATGAGGCTGGATAGAGCACAGGGATGAGGCTGGATAGGGCACAGGGTTTATGATTAGGCTGGATAGTGTACAGGGATGAGGCTGGATAGAGCACAGGGATGAGGCTGGATAGGGCACAGGGATGAGGCTGGATAGAGCACAGGGATGAGGCTGGATAGGGCACAGGGATGAGGCTGGATAGAGCACAGGGATGAGCCTGGATAGGGCACAGGGATGAGGCTGGATAGAGCACAGGGATGAGGCTGGATAGGGCACAGGGATGAGGCTGGATAGAGCACAGGGATGAGCCTGGATAGGGTACAGGGATGAGGCTGGATAGAGCACAGGGATGAGGCTGGATAGGGCACAGGGATGAGGCTGGATAGAGCACAGGGTGAGGCTGGATAGGGCACAGGGATGAGGCTGGATAGAGCACAGGGATGAGGCTGAATAGAGTACAGGGATGATGCTGGATAGGGCACAGGGTTTATTATTAGGCTGGATAGTGTACAGGGATGAGGCTGGATAGGGCACAGGGATGAGGCTGGATAGAGCACAGGGATGAGGCTGGATAGGGCACAGGGATGAGGCTGGATAGAGTACAGGGATGATGCTGGATAGAGTACAGGGATGAGCCTGGATAGAGTACAGAGATGAGGCTGGATAGAGCACAGGGATGAGGCTGGATAGAGCACAGGGATGAGCCTGGATAGAGCACAGGGATGAGGCTGGATAGAGCACAGGGATGAGGCTGGATAGAGTACAGGGATGAGGCTAGATAGGGCACAGGGATGAGGCTGGATAGAGCACAGGGATGAGGCTGGATAGAGCACAGGGATGAGGCTGGATAGAGTACAGGGATGAGGCTAGATAGGGCACATGGTTTCTGATGAGGCTGGATAGAGTACAGGGATGAGGCTGGATAGGGCACAGGGATGAGCCTGGATAGAGTACAGGGATGAGGCTGGATAGAGCACAGGGATGAGGCTGGATAGAGTACAGGGATGAGGCTGGATAGGGCACAGGGATGAGGCTGGATAGAGTACAGGGATGAGGCTGGATAGAGCACAGGGATGAGGCTGGATAGAGCACAGGGATGAGGCTGGATAGAGCACAGGGATGAGGCTGGATAGAGCACAGGGATGAGGCTGGATAGAGCACAGGGATGAGGCTGGATAGGGCACAGGGATGAGGCTGGATAGAGCACAGGGATGAGGCTGGATAGAGTACAGGGATGAGGCTAGATAGGGCACAGGGATGAGGCTGGATAGAGCACAGGGATGAGGCTGGATAGAGCACAGGGATGAGGCTGGATAGAGCACAGGGATGAGGCTGGATAGAGCACAGGGATGAGGCTGGATAGGGCACAGGGTTTATGATTAGGCTGGATAGGGTACAGGGATGAGGCTGGATAGAGCACAGGGATGAGGCTGGATAGGGCACAGGGATGAGGCTGGATAGAGCACAGGGATGAGGCTGGATAGGGCACAGGGATGAGGCTGGATAGAGCACAGGGATGAGGCTGAATAGAGTACAGGGATGATGCTGGATAGGGCACAGGGTTTATGATGAGGCTGGATAGTGTACAGGGATGAGGCTGGATAGGGCACAGGGATGAGGCTGGATAGAGCACAGGGATGAGGCTGGATAGGGCACAGGGATGAGGCTGGATAGAGTACAGGGATGATGCTGGATAGAGTACAGGGATGAGCCTGGATAGAGTACAGAGATGAGGCTGGATAGAGCACAGGGATGAGGCTGGATAGAGCACAGGGATGAGCCTGGATAGGGCACAGGGATGAGGCTGGATAGAGCACAGGGATGAGGCTGGATAGAGTACAGGGATGAGGCTAGATAGGGCACAGGGATGAGGCTGGATAGAGCACAGGGGATGAGGCTGAGGGATAGAGTACAGGGATGAGGCTAGATAGGGCACATGGTTTCTGATGAGGCTGGATAGAGTACAGGGATGAGGCTGGATAGGGCACAGGGATGAGCCTGGATAGAGTACAGGGATGAGGCTGGATAGAGCACAGGGATGGGGCTGGATAGAGTACAGGGATGAGGCTGAATAGAGTACAGGGATGATGCTGGATAGGCACAGGGTTTATGATTAGGCTGGATAGTGTACAGGGATGAGGCTGGATAGGGCACAGGGATGAGGCTGGATAGAGCACAGGGATGAGGCTGGATAGGGCACACAGATGAGGCTGGATAGAGTACAGGGATGATGCTGGATAGAGTACAGGGATGAGCCTGGATAGAGTACAGAGATGAGGCTGGATAGAGCACAGGGATGAGGCTGGATAGAGTACAGGGATGAGGCTGGATAGGGCACAGGGATGAGGCTGGATAGAGCACAGGGATGAGGCTGGATAGAGCACAGGGATGAGGCTGGATAGGGCACAGGGATGAGGCTGGAGAGGGCACAGGGATGAGGCTGGATAGGGCACAGGGATGAGGATGGATAGAGTACAGGGATGAGGCTAGAGAGGGCACATGGTTTCTGATGAGGCTGGATAGAGTACAGGGATGAGGCTGGATAGGGCACAGGGATGAGCCTGGATAGAGTACAGGGATGAGGCTGGATAGAGCACAGGGATGAGGCTGGATAGAGTACAGGGATGAGGCTGGATAGAGCACAGGGATGAGGTTGGATAGAGTACAGGGATGAGGCTGGATAGGGCACAGGGTTTATTATTAGGCTGGATAGTGTACAGGGATGAGGCTGGATAGGGCACAGGGATGAGGCTGGATAGAGCACAGGGATGAGGCTGGATAGGGCACAGGGATGAGGCTGGATAGAGTACAGGGATGATGCTGGATAGAGTACAGGGATGAGCCTGGATAGAGTACAGAGATGAGGCTGGATAGAGCACAGGGATGAGGCTGGATAGAGCACAGGGATGAGCCTGATAGGGCACAGGGATGGGGCTGGATAGAGCACAGGGATGAGGCTGGATAGGTACAGGGATGAGGCTAGATAGGGCACAGGGATGAGGCTGGATAGAGCACAGGGATGAGGCTGGATAGAGCACAGGGATGAGGCTGGATAGAGTACAGGGATGAGGCTAGATAGGGCACATGGTTTCTGATGAGGCTGGATAGAGTACAGGGATGAGGCTGGATAGGGCACAGGGATGAGCCTGGATAGAGTACAGGGATGAGGCTGGATAGAGCACAGGGATGAGGCTGGATAGAGTACAGGGATGAGGCTGGATAGAGCACAGGGATGAGGCTGGATAGAGTACAGGGATGAGGCTGGATAGAGCACAGAGATGAGGCTGGATAGGGCACAGGGATGAGGCTGGATAGAGCACAGGGATGAGGCTGGATAGAGCACAGGGATGAGGCTGGATAGAGCACAGGGATGAGCCTGGATAGGGCACAGGGATGAGGCTGGATAGAGCACAGGGATGAGGCTGGATAGAGCACAGGGATGAGGCTAGATAGGGCACAGGGATGAGGCTGGATAGAGCACAGGGATGAGGCTGGATAGAGCACAGGGATGAGGCTGGATAGAGTACAGGGATGAGGCTGGATAGAGCACAGGGATGAGGCTGGATAGTGCACAGGGTTTATGATTAGGCTGGATAGGGTACAGGGATGAGGCTGGATAGAGCACAGGGATGAGGCTGGATAGGGCACAGGGATGAGGCTGGATAGAGCACAGGGATGAGGCTGATAGGGCACAGGGATGAGGCTGGATAGAGCACAGGGTGAGGCTGAATAGAGTACAGGGATGATGCTGGATAGGGCACAGGGTTTATGATTAGGCTGGATAGTGTACAGGGATGAGGCTGGATAGGGCACAGGGATGAGGCTGGATAGAGCACAGGGATGAGGCTGGATAGGGCACACGGATGAGGCTGGATAGAGTACAGGGATGATGCTGGATAGAGTACAGGGATGAGCCTGGATAGAGTACAGAGATGAGGCTGGATAGAGCACAGGGATGAGGCTGGATAGAGCACAGGGATGAGCCTGGATAGGGCACAGGGATGAGGCTGGATAGAGCACAGGGATGAGGCTGGATAGAGTACAGGGATGAGGCTAGATAGGGCACAGGGATGAGGCTGGATAGAGCACAGGGATGAGGCTGGATAGAGCACAGGGATGAGGCTGGATAGAGTACAGGGATGAGGCTAGATAGGGCACATGGTTTCTGATGAGGCTGGATAGAGTACAGGGATGAGGCTGGATAGGGCACAGGGATGAGCCTGGATAGAGTACAGGGATGAGGCTGGATAGAGCACAGGGATGGGGCTGGATAGAGTACAGGGATGAGGCTGAATAGAGTACAGGGATGATGCTGGATAGGGCACAGGGTTTATGATTAGGCTGATAGTGTACAGGGATGAGGCTGGATAGGGCACAGGGATGAGGCTGGATAGAGCACAGGGATGAGGCTGGATAGGGCACACAGATGAGGCTGGATAGAGTACAGGGATGATGCTGGATAGAGTACAGGGATGAGCCTGGATAGAGTACAGAGATGAGGCTGGATAGAGCACAGGGATGAGGCTGATAGAGCACAGGGATGAGCCTGGATAGGGCACAGGGATGAGGCTGGATAGAGCACAGGGATGAGGCTAGATAGGGCACAGGGATGAGGCTGGATAGAGCACAGGGATGAGGCTGGATAGAGCACAGGGATGAGGCTGGATAGAGCACAGGGATGAGGCTGGATAGAGTACAGGGATGAGGCTAGATAGGGCACATGGTTTCTGATGAGGCTGGATAGAGTACAGGGATGAGGCTGGATAGGGCACAGGGATGAGCCTGGATAGAGTACAGGGATGAGGCTGGATAGAGCACAGGGATGAGGCTGGATAGAGTACAGGGATGAGGCTGGATAGAGCACAGGGATGAGGCTGGATAGAGCACAGGGATGAGGCTGGATAGGGCACAGGGATGAGGCTGGATAGAGCACAGGGATGAGGCTGGATAGAGCACAGGGATGAGGCTGGATAGGGCACAGGGATGAGGCTGGATAGGGCACAGGGCTTGCGAGTCAATTTGGGTTTAAAGGTCATCTTTTTCAAATATTTTACCTTTCAATTATTTTCTTCAACCTTTTATATTTTTCCTCTGGTGAATAAGGGAAGGACATTTTCTGAGTTTGTCCATCTGGTCTTTCAAACACCTTGTGGTCAACATGAAACAAGAAGCTTTCAAGAGTCCTTTGTCTTTTGTCACTCTGTATAACGGCAGGAGACAGGCGCAGGAATACGTTGTAAGTACGTTGTGAAAACAACAAAACAAACATGTGTTCATACAACACAGAGATGTAACCCAAACGAAAGAGTGAGGTGTAAAACCTCTAAATAATGCACGGCACGACACCCGTAATAACAAGAGCACAATAACATGTAGCAGGAAAGCCGATACAACAGAGGACAGGTTCTCACAAGACCAACGGGACAATAAGCAACAAGGGGGATCAGAGAGCACATAGTACTAATCAGGGGGATCAGAGAGCACATAGTACTAATCAGGGGGATCAGAGAGCACATAGTACTAATCAGGGGGATCAGAGAGCACATAGTACTAATCAGGGGGATCAGAGAGCACATAGTACTAATCAGGGGGATCAGAGAGCACATAGTACTAATCAGGGGGATCAGAGAGCACATAGTACTAATCAGGGGGATCAGAGAGCACATAGTACTAATCAGGGGGATCAGAGAGCACATAGTACTAATCAGGGGGATCAGAGAGCACATAGTACTAATCAGGGGGATCAGAGAGCACATAGTACTAATCAGGGGGATCAGAGAGCACATAGTACTAATCAGGGGGATCAGAGAGCACATAGTACTAATCAGGGGGATCAGAGAGCACATAGTACTAATCAGGGGGATCAGAGAGCACATAGTACTAATCAGGGGGATCAGAGAGCACATAGTACTAATCAGGGGGATCAGAGAGCACACAGTACTAATCAGGGGGATCAGAGAGCACATAGCACTAATCAGGGGATCAGAGAGCACATAGTACTAATCAGGGGGATCAGAGAGCACATAGTACTAATCAGGGGGATCAGAGAGCACATAGTACTAATCAGGGGGATCAGAGAGCACATAGTACTAATCAGGGGGATCAGAGAGCACATAGTACTAATCAGGGGGATCAGAGAGCACATAGTACTAATCAGGGGGATCAGAGAGCACATAGTACTAATCAGGGGGATCAGAGAGCACATAGTACTAATCCGGGGGATCAGAGAGCACATAGTACTAATCAGGGGGAATGGGACCCAGGTGTGGGTAGTGAGACAGTCCGGGGTTGGTGGTGACGCCCAGAAGGCCGGTGACCTCCGGAGCTGGTGAACGGGATGAGCAGCAGAACGGGGGGATCCGTGACATCTTTCTGTTAGCTCTGTCTCTGATACTGGTTCAACCTTGGGTTCCTAGCAACTGCTTCCTAGTAATGCAACGACCAGCAAATAGCTGTCTATTCCTGCTGTCTATTTCTGCTGTCTATTCCTGATGTCTATTTCTGCTGTCTATTCCTGATGTCTATTCCGGCTGTCTATTTCTGCTGTCTATTCCTGCTGTCTATGTCTGCTGTCTATTCCTAATGTCTATTCCTGCTGTCTATTCCTGATGTCTATTCCGGCTGTCTATTCCTGCTGTCTATTCCTGCTGTCTATTCCTAATGTCTATTTCTGCTGTCTATTCCTGCTGTCTATTCCTGCTGTCTATTCCTGCTGTCTATTTCTGCTGTCTATTCCTAATGTCTATTCCTGCTGTCTATTCCTGATGTCTATTCCGGCTGTCTATTCCTGATGTTTATTCCTGCTGTCTATTCCTAATGTCTATTCCTGCTGTTGATTCTCGCTGTCTATTCCTGCTGTCTATTGCTGCTATCTATTCCTAATGTCTATTCCTAATGTATATTCCTAATGTCTATTCCTAATGTATATTCCTAATGTCTATTCCTAATGTCTATTCCCATTGTCTATTCCTGCTGTCTATTGCTGCTATCTATTCCTAATGTCTATTCCTAATGTCTATTCCTAATGTCTATTCCTAATGTCTATTCCTAATGTTTATTCCTGCTGTCTATTCCTAATGTTTATTCCTAATGTTTATTCCTGCTGTTTATTCCTGCTGTCTATTCCTAATGTCTATTCCTAATGTTTATTCCTGCTGTCTATTCCTAATGTTTATTCCTGCTGTCTATTCCTAATGTTTATTCCTGCTGTCTCTTCCTAATGTTTATTCCTGCTGTCTATTCCTAATGTTTATTCCTGCTGTCTATTCCTAATGTTTATTCCTGCTGTCTATTCCTAATGTTTATTCCTGCTGTCTATTCCTAATGTTTATTCCTGCTGTCTATTCCTAATGTTTATTCCTGCTGTCTATTCCTAATGTTTATTCCTGCTGTCTATTCCTAATGTTTATTCCTGCTGTCTATTCCTAATGTTTATTCCTGCTGTCTATTCCTAATGTTTATTCCTGCTGCCTATTCCTAATGTTTATTCCTGCTGTCTATTCCTAATGTTTATTCCTGCTGTCGATTCCTCTCCCAGAGCTTAGAGATGTATCAGCAAATAGCTGACTGTGGGGGAATAGTGGTGGTAATCAATGTCATCTCCCTGAACCCCTTATCAGCAGCAGCAGATACAGACCAGCGTTATTTATTTATTTACCTATCTTCTTATGTTCAAATGTTGCTTCCTCTGCTAAACATACACACCACTTTCTTTCAGAACTTTAGAAGACAGCTTTTTTTCAACGTGGGGTGAGAAACAGCGATAACCTCTCTCCGAAGACCTTATTCAATCTCACGCAGGGAAAAACGATGCCAGCGATGTGAATGGTTTACGGAGCTCTGAGGGTCCTCCTCAACGAGGACCAAGACACCGAGCAGGAAGGAACCACGCTGCTCTCTCCGTTTATCGAGGACTTCCATTTATTCAACTGAGGATTAACTGGGTTGTCTTTTAAGACCACTGTTATGTGTCTGTACCTTGAGCCCATCAGATTGCACCTTATCAGTAGAAGCAGCCTGTGTTAGAACTAGCCCACAATCCTGCGGCAGCCAGACGGACCGCGCTCCCGTTCGTTCCGCATGGGGATCCATAGGCACATTAACCAGCCAGCTCATTATTGCAGTGCCAGTGACACTGTGCAGCAGCTCTGAGGTATATTTTCTGCTGTGAGGCTTGGTGGACATCTAATTGAAAAGCAAATGTTTCCCCTCACACAAGCATTAAAGGGGATTGATTTTGCAGTGATTCTGTGACTTTAAGAATAGAGCGTAGCAGAATTTTTGCTAGCCTAGCAACTCACACTAAATTCTATCCGCTGCTCTGTCGTTTGTTACAGACTTCAGTCTAAAAGCCCAATGACACATTTTCTAACCACCACTTAAACCAGTGTTCTGGCTCTGGCACAACCCATCGGTTCCTGGACCAATCAGACGGCCCGAATGTCTTCACTTTCTCATTGCAGAGAAGAAACTGACATCCGCGTAGCGTAGCCTTAGTCTAGGGGCAGCCAGGCAAATACCTAATGGAGGAAATGTTACATCAGACTGAACCCACTGAAGGAAGAAGGCCTCTGTCTGTAATGCCAAGGAAGAAGGCCTCT
This sequence comes from Oncorhynchus keta, assembly GCF_023373465.1. NCBI lineage: Eukaryota > Metazoa > Chordata > Actinopteri > Salmoniformes > Salmonidae > Oncorhynchus > Oncorhynchus keta. The sequence continues at coordinate 137,575 of NW_026290832.1, forward strand.
GTCTGTCATGCCAAGGAAGAAGTCCTCTGTCTGTAATGCCAAGGAAGAAGGCCTCTGTCTGTAATGCCAAGGAAGAAGTCCTCTGTCTGTAATGCCAAGGAAGAAGTCCTCTGTCTGTAATGCCAAGGAAGAAGGCCTCTGTCTGTCATGACAAGGAAGAAGCCCTCTGTCTATAATGCCACGGAATAAGGCCTCTGTCTGTAATGCCAAGACAGTCTGTGAGTCCCAAATGGCACCCTAGTCACGATATAAGGCCATGGCATCTGGTCAAATGTAATATACTATATAGGGTATAGGGTACAGTTTGGGACATAAACAGCATCTCTATCAAATTGGTCAAAGTTTAGCTTTGTGTTTTCTTTCCTAGACTGTTTTAGTCTGTTTTTCTATTTTAAAGGCCAAGTGGTGAACTGTGCATTATGCTGCTAAGTGACAGTTCCCTCTCTGATGTTATTACACACAACATGCTTCAAATAGAGAGGACAAAGACCTCAAGTTACTACAATCAAATCACAAAATATATCCAATACAAACCCTATAAATCCTTTCTACTTGGGATGTAATCTGCATAAAGCCTCAACCAAGTACCTGCAGAATAGTAACATCCTCCCCTGGCCAGCATCCTCCCCTGGCCAGCATCCTCCCCTGGCCAGCATCCTCCCCTGGCCAGCATCCTCCAGACTTGGAGGTGATTTCTCCTGGGTTGCGTCCAAAACAGAACCCTAATCATAGAGCACTATATAGTGAACAGGGTTGCGGTCTGTCCAGTGATGGGTCCTCTTGACGCTGCCCACCCATTCAATGGCTGACTTGGTCACTCTCGTCCAGCTCTCTCAGCTCTCAGCGAGCATTTGAAGGCTGAGCTTTTTAAATTAAAGATCTACTGATATAATCCTTCTCCTGCAGCAATCCACCAGCTCAGCTCTGTAGATTCACTTCATTCTGCCTCTCTCAGCACTTTGACTTCAGAGGTAGTCCTCGCTAAGTAAAATGGGTTTTATTGAGGGTAGAATAAGTAGGGTATGGTGAGCTCTGAGTTGGAGGGGTGACATTATCTATACAGGGTATGGTGAGCTCTGAGTTGGAGGGGTGACATTATCTATACAGGGTATGGTGAGCTCTGAGTTGGAGGGGTGACATTATCTATACAGGGTATGGTGAGCTCTGAGTTGGAGGGGTGACATTATCTATACAGGGTATGGTGAGCTCTGAGCTGGAGGGGTGACATTATCTATACAGGGTATGGTGAGCTCTGAGTTGGAGGGGTGACATTATCTATACAGGGTATGGTGAGCTCTGAGCTGGAGGGGTGACATTATCTATACAGGGTATGGTGAGCTCTGAGCTGGAGGGGTGACATTATCTATACAGGGTATGGTGAGCTCTGAGTTGGAGGGGTGACATTATCTATACAGGGTATGGTGAGCACTGAGCTGGAGGGGTGACATTATCTATACAGGGTATGGTGAGCACTGAGCTGGAGGGGTGACATTATCTATACAGGGTATGGTGAGCACTGAGTTGGAGGGGTGACATTATCTATACAGGGTATGGTGAGCACTGAGCTGGAGGGGTGACATTATCTATACAGGGTATGGTGAGCTCTGAGTTGGAGGGGTGACATTATCTATACAGGGTATGGTGAGCTCTGAGCTGGAGGGGTGACATTATCTACACAGGGTATGGTGAGCTCTGAGCTGGAGGGGTGACATTATCTATACAGGGTATGGTGAGCTCTGAGCTGGAGGGGTGACATTATCTATACAGGGTATGGTGAGCTCTGAGTTGGAGGGGTGACATTATCTATACAGGGTATGGTGAGCTCTGAGCTGGAGGGGTGACATTATCTATACAGGGTATGGTGAGCTCTGAGCTGGAGGGGTGACATTATCTATACAGGGTATGGTGAGCTCTGAGTTGGAGGGGTGACATTATCTATACAGGGTATGGTGAGCACTGAGCTGGAGGGGTGACATTATCTATACAGGGTATGGTGAGCACTGAGCTGGAGGGGTGACATTATCTATACAGGGTATGGTGAGCACTGAGTTGGAGGGGTGACATTATCTATACAGGGTATGGTGAGCACTGAGCTGGAGGGGTGACATTATCTATACAGGGTATGGTGAGCTCTGAGTTGGAGGGGTGACATTATCTATACAGGGTATGGTGAGCTCTGAGCTGGAGGGGTGACATTATCTATACAGGGTATGGTGAGCTCTGAGCTGGAGGGGTGACATTATCTATACAGGGTATGGTGAGCTCTGAGCTGGAGGGGTGACATTATCTATACAGGGTATGGTGAGCTCTGAGCTGGAGGGTTGACATTATCTATACAGGGTATGGTGAGCTCTGAGTTGGAGGGGTGACATTATCTATACAGGGTATGGTGAGCTCTGAGTTGGAGGGGTGACATTATCTATACAGGGTATGGTGAGCTCTGAGCTGGAGGGGTGACATTATCTATACAGGGTATGGTGAGCTCTGAGCTGGAGGGGTGACATTATCTATACAGGGTATGGTGAGCTCTGAGTTGGAGGGGTGACATTATCTATACAGGGTATGGTGAGCTCTAAGCTGGAGGGGTGACATTATCTATACAGGGTATGGTGAGCTCTGAGTTGGAGGGTGACATTATCTATACAGGGTATGGTGAGCTCTGAGCTGGAGGGGTGACATTATCTATACAGGGAATGGTGAGCTCTGAGTTGGAGGGGTGACATTATCTATACAGGGTATGGTGAGCTCTGAGCTGGAGGGGTGACATTATCTATACAGGGTATGGTGAGCTCTGAGTTGGAGGGGTGACATTATCTATGCAGGGTATGGTGAGCTCTGAGTTGGAGGGGTGACATTATCTATACAGGGTATGGTGAGCTCTGAGTTGGAGGGGTGACATTATCTATACAGGGTATGGTGAGCTCTGAGTTGGAGGGGTGACATTATCTATACAGGGTATGGTGAGCTCTGAGTTGGAGGGGTGACATTATCTATACAGGGTATGGTGAGCTCTGAGCTGGAGGGGTGACATTATCTATACAGGGTATGGTGAGCTCTGAGTTGGAGGGGTGACATTATCTATACAGGGTATGGTGAGCTCTGAGCTGGAGGGGTGACATTATCTACACAGGGTATGGTGAGCTCTGAGCTGGAGGGGTGACATTATCTATACAGGGTATGGTGAGCTCTGAGCTGGAGGGGTGACATTATCTATACAGGGTATGGTGAGCTCTGAGTTGGAGGGTTGACATTATCTATACAGGGTATGGTGAGCTCTGAGTTGGAGGGGTGACATTATCTATACAGGGTATGGTGAGCTCTGAGTTGGAGGGGTGACATTATCTATACAGGGTATGGTGAGCTCTGAGTTGGAGGGTGACATTATCTATACAGGGTATGGTGAGCTCTGAGTTGGAGGGGTGACATTATCTATACAGGGTATGGTGAGCTCTGAGTTGGAGGGGTGACATTATCTATACAGGGTATGGTGAGCTCTAAGCTGGAGGGGTGACATTATCTATACAGGGTATGGTGAGCTCTGAGTTGGAGGGGTGACATTATCTATACAGGGTATGGTGAGCTCTGAGCTGGAGGGGTGACATTATCTATATAGGGTATGGTGAGCTCTGAGTTGGAGGGGTGACATTATCTATACAGGGTATGGTGAGCTCTGAGCTGGAGGGGTGACATTATCTATACAGGGTATGGTGAGCTCTGAGTTGGAGGGTGACATTATCTATGCAGGGTATGGTGAGCTCTGAGTTGGAGGGGTGACATTATCTATACAGGGTATGGTGAGCTCTGAGTTGGAGGGGTGACATTATCTATACAGGGTATGGTGAGCTCTGAGTTGGAGGGGTGACATTATCTATACAGGGTATGGTGAGCTCTGAGTTGGAGGGTGACATTATCTATACAGGGTATGGTGAGCTCTGAGCTGGAGGGGTGACATTATCTATACAGGGTATGGTGAGCTCTGAGCTGGAGGGGTGACATTATCTATACAGGGTATGGTGAGCTCTGAGTTGGAGGGGTGACATTATCTATACAGGGTATGGTGAGCTCTGAGTTGGAGGGGTGACATTATCTATACAGGGTATGGTGAGCTCTGAGCTGGAGGGGTGACATTATCTATACAGGGTATGGTGAGCTCTGAGTTGGAGGGGTGACATTATCTATACAGGGTATGGTGAGCTCTGAGCTGGAGGGGTGACATTATCTATACAGGGTATGGTGAGCTCTGAGTTGGAGGGGTGACATTATCTATACAGGGTATGGTGAGCTCTGAGTTGGAGGGGTGACATTATCTATACAGGGTATGGTGAGCTCTGAGTTGGAGGGGTGACATTATCTATACAGGGTATGGTGAGCTCTGAGTTGGAGGGTGACATTATCTATACAGGGTATGGTGAGCTCTGAGTTGGAGGGGTGACATTATCTATACAGGGTATGGTGAGCTCTGAGCTGGAGGGGTGACATTATCTATACAGGGTATGGTGAGCTCTGAGCTGGAGGGGTGACATTATCTATACAGGGTATGGTGAGCTCTGAGCTGGAGGGGTGACATTATCTATACAGGGTATGGTGAGCTCTGAGCTGGAGGGGTGACATTATCTATACAGGGTATGGTGAGCTCTGAGTTGGAGGGGTGACATTATCTATACAGGGTATGGTGAGCTCTGAGTTGGAGGGGTGACATTATCTATACAACATGGTGAGCTCTGAGCTGGAGGGGTGACATTATCTATACAGGGTGTGGTGAGCTCTGAGTTGGAGGGGTGACATTATCACAACAGGGATATGGTGAGCTCTGAGTAGGAGGGGTGACATTATCTACAACAGGATACAGGTGAGCTCTGAGTTGATTATCACAACAGGATACAGAGTGACATTATCTATACAGGGTATGGATTATGAGGCTCTGAGAACTAGTGGATTATCACAACAGGATTAATTGATTATCACAACAGGATGACTGATTGATTACATGATTTCAACAGGATTATTCATGCTAACAAAACACACATGGATCACATTCACTTCATATTTGATCTGTTCTGTAGCCCATTGTTATCACAACAGGATACAGAGAGAACTAATGGATTATCACAACAGGATACATAGAGAACTAGTGGATTATCACAACAGGATACAGAGAGAACTAATGGATTATCACAACAGGATACAGAGAGAACTAGTGGATTATCACAACAGGATACAGAGAGAACTAATGGATTATCACAACAGGATACAGAGAGAACTAGTGGATTATCACAACAGGATACAGAGAGAACTAATGGATTATCACAACAGGATACAGAGAGAACTAGTGGATTATCACAACAGGATACAGAGAGAACTAATGGATTATCACAACAGGATACAGAGATAACTAGTGGATTATCACAACAGGATACAGAGAGAACTAATGGATTATCACAACAGGATACAGAGAGAACTAATGGATTATCACAACAGGATACAGAGAGAACTAATGGATTATCACAACAGGATACAGAGAGAACTAGTGGATTATCACAACAGGATACAGAGAGAACTAGTGGATTATCACAACAGGATACAGAGAGAACTAATGGATTATCACAACAGGATACAGAGAGAACTAGTGGATTATCACAACAGGATACAGAGAGAACTAATGGATTATCACAACAGGATACAGAGAGAACTAATGGATTATCACAACAGGATACAGAGAGAACTAATGGATTATCACAACAGGATACATAGAGAACTAATGGATTATCACAACAGGATACAGAGAGAACTAATGGATTATCACAACAGGATACAGAGAGAACTAGTGGATTATCACAACAGGATACAGAGAGAACTAATGGATTATCACAACAGGATACATAGAGAACTAATGGATTATCACAACAGGATACAGAGAGAACTAATGGATTATCACAACAGGATACAGAGAGAACTAATGGATTATCACAACAGGATACATAGAGAACTAATGGATTATCACAACAGGATACAGAGAGAACTAGTGGATTATCACAACAGGATACATAGAGAACTAATGGATTATCACAACAGGATACAGAGAGAACTAATGGATTATCACAACAGGATACAGAGAGAACTAATGGATTATCACAACAGGATACAGAGAGAACTAGTGGATTATCACAACAGGATACAGAGAGAACTAATGGATTATCACAACAGGATACAGAGAGAACTAGTGGATTATCACAACAGGATACAGAGAGAACTAATGGATTATCACAACAGGATACATAGAGAACTAATGGATTATCACAACAGGATACAGAGAGAACTAATGGATTATCACAACAGGATACAGAGAGAACTAATGGATTATCACAACAGGATACAGAGAGAACTAATGGATTATCACAACAGGATACAGAGAGAACTAGTGGATTATCACAACAGGATACAGAGAGAACTAGTGGATTATCACAACAGGATACAGAGAGAACTAATGGATTATCACAACAGGATACAGAGAGAACTAATGGATTATCACAACAGGATACATAGAGAACTAGTGGATTATCACAACAGGATACAGAGAGAACTAATGGATTATCACAACAGGATACAGAGAGAACTAATGGATTATCACAACAGGATACAGAGAGAACTAATGGATTATCACAACAGGATACAGAGAGAACTAGTGGATTATCACAACAGGATACAGAGAGAACTAATGGATTATCACAACAGGATACATAGAGAACTAATGGATTATCACAACAGGATACAGAGAGAACTAATGGATTATCACAACAGGATACAGAGAGAACTAATGGATTATCACAACAGGATACAGAGAGAACTAGTGGATTATCACAACAGGATACAGAGAGAACTAATGGATTATCACAACAGGATACAGAGAGAACTAATGGATTATCACAACAGGATACAGAGAGAACTAATGGATTATCACAACCGTGTACAGAGAGAACTAGGACTACATTACTGCTGGTAGTCTACCCTTTCATCCGAGGCGATTTTACATATTGGAACAGATGCAGAACAGGTAGCCTACATACAATATAATACACGAGTTGAGTCAAAACATGTTTACAGCCAAGTTAATGAGTTGTACATAATTCATTAGTGAATGCTTGGAGTTTTTACAGATCATGAAACACAACCTTTCTTTCCTTTCATTGATTGACATTTATAACAGTGTAATTTGTAATTATTAAGCATTTCACCATTACATTAGATCATTGAACTTAAACGCTGAATGATTCCTGGATCGTGGAGATCTATGATGCACAGTAAGTGGAACTATGGCTACATAACAGTGCTCAAGGGCACTCAAGTCCACAATAGAGTCCCAGCACATCACATCCAGCAAGACCTCTGCGGCACCTTGTCTAATCCACTGTGTGTGTGTGTGTGTGTGTGTGTGTGTGTGTGTGTGTGTGTGTGTGTGTGTGTGTGTGTGTGTGTGTGTGTGTGTGTGTGTGTGTGTGTGTGTGTGTGTGTGTGTGTGTGTGTGTGTGTGTGTGTGTGTGTGTGTGTGTGTGTGGCAGATCTCATGAGAGACTGTGTGGCACCCTGTCTCATCAGCTCCGGAATGTGGATCCAGAGCCGGCGCTGTGCAATGCATGGTGGGAAAAAGTGTCTTGTGAAGATTCACTATTTTCTCTCATACTGCCTGGTTAGATACTGCTGATTATAGTTCCTGTTACTTCCTGGTTAGATACTGCTGATTATAGTTCCTGTTACTTCCTGGTTAGATACTGCTGATTATAGTTCCTGTTACTACCTGATTAGATACTGCTGATTATAGTTCCTGTTACTGCCTGGTTAGATACTGCTGATTATAGTTCCTGATACTTCCTGGTTAGATACTGCTGATTATAGTTCCTGTTACTACCTGGTTAGATACTGCTGATTATAGTTCCTGTTACTGCCTGGTTAGATACTGCTGATTATAGTTCCTGTTACTACCTGGTTAGATACTGCTGATTATAGTTCCTGTTACTTCCTGGTTAGATACTGCTGATTATAGTTCCTGTTACTACCTGGTTAGATACTGCTGATTATAGTTCCTGTTACTTCCTGGTTAGATACTGCTGATTATAGTTCCTGTTACTACCTGATTAGATACTGCTGATTATAGTTCCTGTTACTTCCTGGTTAGATACTGTTGATTATAGTTCCTGTTACTGCCTGGTTAGATACTGCTGATTATAGTTCCTGTTACTACCTGGTTAGATACTGCTGATTATAGTTCCTGATACTTCCTGGTTAGATACTGCTGATTATAGTTCCTGATACTTCCTGGTTAGATACTTTTTTCTTTCCTGTTACTGCTACTATTTCCTACATAGTGCACCTACCTTTGACCAATGCCCTGTGGATAGTGGTGCACTACATAGGGAATAGGTTGCTATCACCCGTTCTCCATCATTACCAACATTTCACTTCACCATTAATAAATATGTGTATGTGAACAATAACATTTGATTTGAATAATAAAATCTAATTTGATTTGCGATGCAGATCAAACAGTTATTGTCCCTCCCTCTACTCTTCAGTAAGTTATTATTATAATAACACAAGGTCTCTGCACTAGATGGTTAATCAATTATGAAATAGAATAGAAGTTAATGGCTGCCAGTAGGAAGGCATGTGTTTTTTTACTGCTAAACATTTTAATGATGTGTTCCTTTGAAATAAAGGAATTGAAAATCAGGCCCTGAGGCTAAAGTCTGGAGTAGCTGTGGCTGGATGAGTTGGCATCTCAATCTGGGTAATATTTTTGTACATTAAAAGTTTGCATGACATTTGTGTAGTTCAGATTACAAACTCAGACCTAACACTTGTTAGATAAGGCAATCATGGCTGTGAATTCACTAGATCAAACAGTAGGACTGTAGTTGTACACTCTACAGTCTACCATAATATCATTAAATCAACAGTCTCATCTGATGCAACATTATTGATGAAGAGCTGCGTCCAGAATGGCATAGTACTCTACTGTTGACCAGGATCCAGGCCAGTTGACCAGGATCCAGGCCAGTTGACCAGGATCCAGGCCCATTGAAAACAGTACTCTACTGTTGACCAGGATCCAGGCCAGTTGACCAGGATCCAGGCCCATTGAACACAGTACTCTACTGTTGACCAGGATCCAGGCCAGTTGACCAGGATCCAGGCCCATTGACCATAGTACTCTACTGTTGACCAGGATCCAGGCCAGTTGACCAGGAACCAGGCCCATTGAAGTTCACAGTACTCTACTGGTTAGACCAGGCCCATTATCTTCCAGGTTACTCCAGGCCAGTTACATAGTTGACCAGGATACAGGCCAGTGACCATAGTACTACTGATCCATAGTTGAACATAGTACTACTGTTACCTGGTTGACCAGGATCCAGGCCAGATACTTTTCAGTTTCCATAGTTACCTACTATTTCAGGATCCAGGCACCAGTTGACCAATGCCCTGGATCCAGGCCAGTTGAACATAGTACTCTACTGTTGACCAGGATCCAGGATACCAGAACACTTCACCAGTTGACCAATACAAGGTCATTTGATTTAATCAATAATAGTACTCTACTGTTGATCCAGGCCAACATAGATCAGGCCAGGATCCAGGCCCGTTGAACATAGTACTCTACTGTTGACCCAGGATCCAGGCCAGTTGACCAGGATCCAGGCCCATTGAACATAGTACTCTACTGAATAGACCAGGATCCAGGCCAGGATCCAGGCCCATTGAACATAGTACTCTACTGTTGAACAGGATCCACATTTTAACATGTACTCTACCTGTTGACCAATCCAGGCCAGTTGAAAATCAGGATCCAGGCCCAGTTGAACTGTACTGGACTGTTGGCATCTCAGGATCCAGGTAATATTTTTGTACATTAAAAGTTTGCAGGATGACATTTGTTAGACCAGGATTACATAGTACTCAGACCCACTTGTTAGATAAGGATCCAGGCTGTTGAACATAGTACTCTACTGTTGACCAGGATCCAGGCCAGTTGACCATAGTACCAGGATCCAGGCCCATTGCAACATATTATTGATGAAGAGCTGCGTCCAGAACATAGTACTCTACTGTTGACCAGGATCCAGGCCCAGTTGAACATAGTACTCTACTGTTGACCAGGATCCAGGCCAGTTGACCAGGATCCAGGCCCATTGAACATAGTACTCTACTGTTGACCAGGATCCAGGCCAGTTGACCAGGATCCAGGCCCAGTTGAACACAGTACTCTACTGTTGACCATAGTATCCACTGTTGACCAGGATCCAGGCCCATTGAACATAGTACATAGTGACCAGGATCCAGGCCAGTTGACCAGGATCCAGGCCCAGTTGAACATAGTACTCTACTGTTGACCAGGATCCAGGCCCGTTGAACATAGTACTCTACTGTTGACCAGGATCCAGGCCAGTTGACCAGGATCCAGGCCAGTTGAACATAGTACTCTACTGTTGACCAGGATCCAGGCCAGTTGACCATAGTACTCTACTGTTGACCAGGATCCAGGCCCAGTTGAACATAGTACTCTACTGTTGACCAGGATCCAGGCCAGTTGACCAGGATCCAGGCCAGTTGAACATAGTACTCTACTGTTGACCAGGATCCAGGCCAGTTGAACATAGTACTCTACTGTTGAACAGGATCCAGGCCCGTTGAACATAGTACTGTTCTACTGTTGACCAGGATCCAGGCCAGTTGACCCATAGTAGACCAGGATCCAGGCCCATTGAACATTGTACTCTACTGTTGACCAGGATCCAGGCCAGTTGACCAGGATCCAGGCCCATTGAACACAGTACTCTACTGTTGACCAGGATCCAGGCCAGTTGACCAGGATCCAGGCCCATTGACCATAGTACTCTACTGTTGACCAGGATCCAGGCCAGTTGACCAGGATCCAGGCCCATTGAACACAGTACTCTACTGTTGACCAGGATCCAGGCCCATTGAACACAATACTCTACTGTTGACCAGGATCCAGGCCAGTTGACCAGGATCCAGGCCAGTTGAACATAGTACTCTACTGTTGACCAGGATACAGGTTGACCAGTTGACCATCCAGCCCATTGAACATAGTACTCTACTGACCAGGACCAGGAGTTCCAGGCCCAGTTGAACATAGTACTCTACTGTTGACCAGGATCCAGGCCAGTTGAACATAGTACTCTACTGTTGAACAGGATCCAGGCCCGTTGAACATAGTACTCTACTGTTGACCAGGATCCAGGCCAGTTGACCAGGATCCAGGCCCATTGAACATTGTACTCTACTGTAGAACAGGATCCAGGCCAGTTGACCAGAATCCAGGCCCATTGAACATAGTACTCTACTGTTGACCAGGATCCAGGCCAGTTGACCATAGTACTCTACTGTTGACCAGGATCCAGGCCAGTTGACCAGAATCCAGGCCCATTGAACATAGTACTCTACTGTTGAACAGGATCCAGGCCCGTTGAACATAGTACTCTACTGTTGGCCAGGATCCAGGCCTGTTGAACATACTACTCTACTGTTGACCAGGATCCAGGCCAGTTGAACATAGTACTCTACTTTTGACCAAGATCCAGGCCAGTTGACCAGGATCCAGGCCCATTGAACATAGTACTCTACTGTTGACCAGGATCCAGGCCAGTTGACCATAGTGCTCTACTGTTGACCAGGATCCAGGCCAGTTGAACATAGTACTCTACTGTTGACCAGGATCCAGGCCAGTCGAACAGGATCCAGGCCAGTTGAACATAGTACTCTACTGTTGACCAGGATCCAGGCCCGTTGAACATAGTACTCTACTGTTGACCAGGATCCAGGCCAGTTGACCAGGATCCAGGCCCGTTGAACATAGTACTCTACTGTTGGCCAGGATCCAGGCCCATTGAACATAGTACTCTACTGTTGACCAGGATCCAGGCCAGTTGACCAGGATCCAGGTCCAGTTGAACATAGTACTCTACTGTTGACCAGGATCCAGGCCCGTTGAACATAGTACTCTACTGTTGACCAGGATCCAGGCCCGTTGACCAGGATCCAGGCTAGTTGAACATAGTACTCTACTGTTGACCAGGATCCAGGCCAGTTGACCAGGATCGGCCAGTTGAACATAGTACAGTTGACCAGGATCCAGGTCAGTTGACCATAGTACTCTACTGTTGACCAGGATCCAGGCCAGTTGAACATAGTACCTCTGTTGACCAGGATCCAGGCCAGTTGACCAGGATCCAGGCCAGGTCCAGTTGAACATAGTCCTCTGTTGACTGTAAGAACCAGGTCCAGGCCAGTTGACCAGGATCCAGGCCCGTTGAACATAACATCAAGACTGTTGACCAGGGTTCAGGCCAGTTGACCAGGATCGAGGCCAGTTGACCAGGATCCAGGCCCAGTTGAAGGCCATAGTACTCTACTGTTGTCATCCAGTTGACCCAGCCCATTGAACATAGTACTCTACTGTTGACCAGGATCCAGGCCAGTTGACCATCCAGGCCCGTTGAACATAGTACTCTACTGTTGACCAGGATCCAGGCCCAGTTGACCAGGATCCAGGCCACATAGTACTCTACTGTTGACCAGGATCCAGGCCCAGAACATTGACCAGGATCCAGGCCCATTGACCATGGTACTCGCCTGTTGACCAGGATCCAGAACGGCAGCCAGTGACCAGGATGTTGACCAGGATCCAGGCCCATTGAACATAGTACTCTACTGTTGACCAGGATCCAGGCCAGTTGAACATAGTACTCTACTGTTGAGGATCCAGGCCAGTTGAACATAGTACTCTACTGTTGACCAGGATCCAGGCCAGTTGACCAGGATCCAGGCCAATGGTTGAACATAGTACTCCCTACTGTTGACCAGGATCCAGGCCATTGAACATAGTAGACACCTGACCAGGACCCCAGGCCAGTTGACCAGGAATACCAGGATCCAGGCCCAGTTGAAGGGTATAGTACCTCTCCAGGCCAGTTCCCCCAACAAGGATCCAGGCCAGTTGAACATAGTACTCTAGTGTTGACCAGGATCCAGGTCGTTGACCAGGATAACAGGTCAGTTACCATAGTACTCTACTGTTGACCAGGATCCAGGCCAGTTGAACATAGTACTCTACTGTTGACCAGGATCCAGGCCAGTTGACCAGGATCCAGGCTAGTTGACCATAGTACTCTACTGTTGACCAGGGTCCAGGCCAGTTGACCAGGATCCAGTTGACCAGGATCCAGGCCAGTTGACCATAGTACTCTACTGTTGACCAGGATCCAGGCCAGTTGAACATAGTACTGACCAGTGTTGACCAGGATCGAGGCCAGTTGACCAGGATCCAGGCCAGTTGAACATAGTACTCGACTGTTGTCCAGGGTCCAGGCCAGTTGACCAGGATCCAGGCCCGTTGAACATAGTACTCAGACTGTTGACCAGGATCAGGCCAGTTGTACTCTGACCAGGATCCAGGCCAGTTGACCATAGTGCTCTACTGTTGACCAGGATCCAGGCCAGTTGAACATAGTACTCTACTGTTGACCAGGATCCAGGCCCGTTGAACATAGTACTCTACTGTTGACCAGGATCCAGGCCAGTTGACCAGGATCCAGGCCCATTGAACATAGTACTCTACTGTTGACCAGGATCCAGGCCAGTTGACCATAGTCTACTGTTGACCAGGATCCAGGCCCAGTTGAACATAGTACTCTACTGTTGACCAGGATCCAGGCCAGTTGAACATAGTACTCTACTGTTGATCCAGGCAGGCCAGTTGAACATAGTACTCTACTGTTGACCAGGATCCAGGCCAGTTGAACATAGTACTCTACTGTTGACCAGGATCCAGGCCAGTTGACCAGGATCCAGGTTGACCATTGAACATAGTACTCCAGGCCTGTTGACCAGGATCTACCAGGCCAGTCCAGGCCAGTTGAACATAGTACTCTACTGTTGACCAGGATCCAGGCCAGTTGAACATAGTACTCTACTGTTGACCAGGATCCAGGCCAGTTGAACATAGTACTCTACTGTTGACCAGGATCCAGGCCAGGATCCAGGCCAGTTGAACATAGTACTCTACTGTTGACCAGGATCCAGGCCAGTTGAACATAGAAGGCCAGTTGACCAGGCCCAGTTGAACATAGTACTCTACTGTTGACCAGGATCCAGGCCAGTTGAACATAGTACTCTACTGTTGACCAGGATCCAGGCCAGTTGAACATAGTACTCTACTGTTGACCAGGATCCAGGCCCAGTTGAACATAGTACTCTACTGTTGACCAGGATCCAGGCCAGTTGACCAGATCCAGGCCAGTTGAACCAGTCCAGGCCTACTGTTGACCAGGATCCAGGCCAGTTGAACATAGTACAGTTCTACTGTTGACCAGGATCCAGGCCCAGTTGAACATAGTACTCTACTGTTGACCAGGATCCAGGCCAGTTGACCAGGATCCAGGCCCAGTTGAACATAGTACTCTACTGTTGACCAGGATCCAGGCCAGTTGACCATATCCACTCTACTGTTGGCCAGGATCCAGGCCCGTTGAACATAGTACTCTACTGTTGACCAGGATCCAGGCCAGTTGACCAGGATCCAGGCAGTTGAACATAGTACTCTACTGTTGACCAGGATCCAGGCCAGTTGACATAGTACTCACTGTTGACCAGGATCCAGGCCCAGTTGAACATAGTACTCTACTGTTGACCAGGATCCAGGCCCGTTGAACATAGTACTCTACTGTTGACCAGGATCCAGGCCAGTTGACCAGGATCCAGGCCAGTTGAACATAGTACTCTACTGTTGACCAGGATCCAGGCCAGTTGACCAGAATCCAGGCCCAGTTGAACATAGTACTCTACTGTTGACCAGGATCCAGGCCAGTTGAACATAGTACTCTACTGTTGTCCAGGGTCCAGGCCAGGATCCAGGCCTGTTGAACATAGGCCAGTTACTCTACTGTTGACCAGGATCCAGGCCAGTTGAACATAGTACTCTACTGTTGACCAAGATCCAGGCCAGTTGACCAGGATCCAGGCCCATTGAACATAGTACTCTACTGTTGACCAGGACCAGGCCAGTTGACCATAGTACTCTACTGTTGACCAGGATCCAGGCCAGTTGAACATAGTACTCTACTGTTGACCAGGATCCAGGCCAGTTGACCAGGATCCCACTGTTGACCAGGATCCAGGCCAGTTGAACATAGTACTCTACTGTTGACCAGGATCCAGGCCAGTTGACCAGGATCCAGGCCCGTTGAACATAGTACTCTACTGTTGACCAGGATCCAGGTTGAACATAGTACCAGTTGACCAGGATCCAGGCCCGTTGACCAGGATCCAGGCCCAGTTGAACATAGTACTCTACTGTTGACCAGGATCCAGGCCAGTTGACCAGGATCCAGGCCCATTGAACACAGTACTCTACTGTTGACCAGGATCCAGGCCAGTTGAACATAGTACTCTACTGTTGACCAGGATCCAGGCCAGTTGAACATAGTACTCTACTGTTGACCAGGATCCAGGCCAGTTGAACATAGTACTCTACTGTTGACCAGGATCCAGGCCAGTTGAACATAGTACTCTACTGTTGACCAGGATCCAGGCCAGTTGAACATAGTACTCTACTGTTGACCAGGATCCAGGCCAGTTGACCAGGATCCAGGCCCATTGAACATAGTACTCTACTGTTGACCAGGATCCAGGCCAGTTGAACATAGGCTCTACTGTTGACCAGGATCCAGGCCAGTTGAACATAGTACTCTACTGTTGACCAGGATCCAGGCCAGTTGAACATAGTACTCTACTGTTGACCAGGATCCAGGCCAGTTTGTACTCTACCAGGATCCAGGCCAGTTGAACATAGTACTCTACTGTTGACCAGGATGACCAGGCCAGTTGAACATAGTACTCTACTGTTGACCAGGATCCAGGCCAGTTGAACATAGTACTCTACTGTTGACCAGGATCCAGGCCAGGCCATTGAACATAGTACTCTACTGTTGACCAGGATCCAGGCCAGTTGAACATAGTACTCTACTGTTGACCAGGATCCAGGCCAGTTGAACATAGTACTCTACTGTTGACCAGGATCCAGGCCAGTTGAACATAGTACTCTACTGTTGACCAGGATCCAGGCCAGTTGAACATAGTACTCTACTGTTGATCCACCAGGATCCAGGCCAGTTGAACATAGTACCTACTGTTGACCAGGATCCAGGCCAGTTGAACATAGTACTCTACTGTTGACCAGGATCCAGGCCAGTTGAACATAGTACTCTACTGTTGACCAGGATCCAGGCCAGTTGAACATAGTACTCTACTGTTGACCAGGATCCAGGCCAGTTGAACATAGTACTCTACTGTTGACCAGGATCCAGGCCAGTTGAACACAGTACTCTACTGTTGACCAGGATCCAGGCCAGTTGAACATAGTACTCTAGGCTCCAGGCCAGTTGAACATAGTACTCTACTGTTGACCAGGATCCAGGCCAGTTGAACATAGTACTCTACTGTTGACCAGGATCCAGGCCAGTTGCCATAGTACTCTACTGTTGACCAGGATCCAGGCCAGTTGAACACAGTACTCTACTGTTGACCAGGATCCAGGCCAGTTGAACATAGTACTCCACTGTTGACCATAGTACTCAGGCCAGTTGACCAGGATCCAGGCCAGTTGACCAGGATCCAGGCCCATTGAACATAGTACTCTACTGTTGACCAGGATCCAGGCCCAGTTGAACATAGTACTCTACTGTTGACCAGGATCCAGGCCCATAGTACTCTACTGTTGACCAGGATCCAGGCCAGTTGACCAGGATCCAGGCCCATTGAACATAGTACTCTACTGTTGACCAGGATCCAGGCCAGTTGAACATAGTACTGTTGACCAGGATCCAGGCCAGTTGACCAGGATCCAGGCCCATTGAACATAGTACTCTACTGTTGACCAGGATCCAGGCCAGTCTGTTGAACAGGATCCAGGCCAGAACATAGTACAGGATCTACTGTTGGCCAGGATCCAGGCCTGTTGAACATAGTACTCTACTGTTGACCAGGATCCAGGCCAGTTGAACATAGTACTCTACTGTTGACCAGGATCCAGGCCAGTTGACCAGGATCCAGGCCAGTTGAACATAGTACTCTACTGTTGACCAGGATCCAGGCCAGTTGACCATAGTGCTCTACTGTTGACCAGGATCCAGGCCAGTTGAACATAGTACTCTACTGTTGACCAGGATCCAGGCCAGTTGAACAGGATCCAGGCCAGTTGAACATAGTACTCTACTGTTGACCAGGATCCAGGCCAGTTGAACATAGTACTCTACTGTTGACCAGGATCCAGGCCAGTTGACCAGATCCAGGCCAGTTGAACATAGTACTCTACTGTTGGCCAGGATCCAGGCCCAGTTGAACATAGTACTCTACTGTTGACCAGGATCCAGGCCAGTTGAACATAGTACTCTACTGTTGACCAGGATCCAGGCCAGTTGACCAGGATCCAGGCCCGTTGAACATAGTACTCTACTGTTGACTAGGATCCAGGCCCGTTGAACATAGTACTCTAGTGTTGACCAGGATCCAGGCCCGTTGACCAGGATACAGGTCAGTTGACCATAGTACTCTACTGTTGACCAGGATCCAGGCCAGTTGAACATAGTACTCTACTGTTGACCAGGATCCAGGCCCGTTGACCAGGATCCAGGCTAGTTGACCATCGTACTCTACTGTTGACCAGGGTCCAGGCCAGTTGACCAGGATCGAGGCCAGTTGACCAGGATCCAGGTCAGTTGACCATAGTACTCTACTGTTGACCAGGATCAAGGCCAGTTGAACATAGTACTCTAGTGTTGACCAGGATCGAGGCCAGTTGACCAGGATCCAGGTCAGTTGAACATAGTACTCGACTGTTGTCCAGGGTCCAGGCCAGTTGACCAGGATCCAGGCCCGTTGAACATAGTACTCGACTGTTGACCAGGGTTCAGGCCAGTTGACCAGGATCCAGGCCAGTTGACCAGGATCCAGGCCCGTTGAACATAGTACTCTACTGTTGACCAGGATCCAGGCCAGTTGAACATAGTACTCTACTGTTGACCAGGATCCAGGCCAGTTGACCAGGATCCAGGCCCGTTGAACATAGTACTCTACTGTTGACCAGGATCCAGGCCAGTTGAACATAGTACTCTACTGTTGACCAGGATCCAGGCCAGTTGAACATAGTACTCTACTGTTGACCAAGATCCAGGCCAGTTGACCAGGATCCAGGCCCATTGAACATAGTACTCTACTGTTGACCAGGATCCAGGCCAGTTGACCATAGTGCTCTACTGTTGACCAGGATCCAGGCCAGTTGAACATAGTACTCTACTGTTGACCAGATCCAGGCCAGTTGACCAGGATCCAGGCCCAGTTGAACATAGTACTCTACTGTTGACCAGGATCCAGGCCCGTTGAACATAGTACTCTACTGTTGACCAGGATCCAGGCCAGTTGACCAGACTGTTGACCAGGATCCAGGCCAGTTGAACCAGTACTCTACTGTTGACCAGGATCCAGGCCCAGTTGACCATAGTACTCTACTGTTGACCAGGATCCAGGCCAGTTGAACATAGTACTCTACTGTTGACCAGGATCCAGGCCAGTTGACCAGGATCCAGGCCAGTTGAACATAGTACTCTACTGTTGACCAGGATCCAGGCCAGTTGACCAGGAACATAGTACTCTACTGTTGACCAGGATCCAGGCCCAGTTGAACATAGTACTCTACTGTTGACCAGGATCCAGGCCAGTTGAACATAGTACTCTACTGACCAGGATCCAGGCCAGTTGACCAGGATCCAGGCCAGTTGAACATAGTACTCTACTGTTGACCAGGATCCAGGCCAGTTGACCATAGTACTCTATGACCAGGATCCAGGCCAGTTGAACATAGTACTCTACTGTTGACCAGGATCCAGGCCAGTTGAACATAGTACTCTACTGTTGACCAGGATCCAGGCCAGTTGAACATGTACTCTACTGTTGACCAGGATCCAGGCCAGGTGAACATAGTACTCTACTGTTGACCAGGATCCAGGCCAGTTGAACATAGTACTCTACTGTTGACCAGAATCCAGGCCAGGTGAACATAGTACTCTACTGTTGACCAGGATCCAGGCCCGTTGAACATAGTACTCTACTGTTGACCAGGATCCAGGCCAGTTGACCAGGATCCAGGCCCGTTGAACATAGTACTCTACTGTTGGCCAGGATCCAGGCCCATTGAACATAGTACTCTACTGTTGACCAGGATCCAGGCCAGTTGAACATAGTACTCTACTGTTGACCAGAATCCAGGCCAGTTGAACATAGTACTCTACTGTTGACCAGGATCCAGGCCCGTTGAACATAGTACTCTACTGTTGACCAGGATCCAGGCCAGTTGACCAGGATCCAGGCCCGTTGAACATAGTACTCTACTGTTGGCCAGGATCCAGGCCCATTGAACATAGTACTCTACTGTTGACCAGGATCCAGGCCAGTTGAACATAGCACTCTACTGTTGACCAGTATCCAGGCCAGTTGACCAGGATCCAGGCCCGTTGAACATAGTACTCTACTGTTGACTAGGATCCAGGCCCGTTGAACATAGTACTCTAGTGTTGACCAGGATCCAGGCCCGTTGACCAGGATACAGGTCAGTTGACCATAGTACTCTACTGTTGACCAGGATCCAGGCCAGTTGAACATAGTACTCTACTGTTGACCAGGATCCAGGCCCGTTGACCAGGATCCAGGCTAGTTGACCATAGTACTCTACTGTTGACCAGGGTCCAGGCCAGTTGACCAGGATCGAGGCCAGTTGACCAGGATCCAGGTCAGTTGACCATAGTACTCTACTGTTGACCAGGATCCAGGCCAGTTGAACATAGTACTCTAGTGTTGACCAGGATCGAGGCCAGTTGACCAGGATCCAGGTCAGTTGAACATAGTACTCGACTGTTGACCAGGGTCCAGGCCAGTTGACCAGGATCCAGGCCCGTTGAACATAATACTCGACTGTTGACCAGGGTTCAGGCCAGTTGACCAGGATCGAGGCCAGTTGACCAGGATCCAGGCCCGTTGAACATAGTACTCTACTGTTGACCAGGATCCAGGCCAGTTGAACATAGTACTCGACTGTTGACCAGGATCCAGGCCAGTTGACCAGGATCCAGGCCCGTTGAACATAGTACTCTACTGTTGACCAGGATCCAGGCCAGTTGAACATAGTACTCTACTGTTGACCAGGATCCAGGCCAGTTGAACATAGTACTCTACTGTTGACCAAGATCCAGGCCAGTTGACCAGGATCCAGGCCCATTGAACATAGTACTCTACTGTTGACCAGGATCCAGGCCAGTTGACCATAGTGCTCTACTGTTGACCAGGATCCAGGCCAGTTGAACATAGTACTCTACTGTTGACCAAGATCCAGGCCAGTTGACCAGGATCCAGGCCCATTGAACATAGTACTCTACTGTTGACCAGGATCCAGGCCCGTTGAACATAGTACTCTACTGTTGACCAGGATCCAGGCCAGTTGACCAGGATCCAGGCCCGTTGAACATAGTACTCTACTGTTGACCAGGATCCAGGCCCATTGAACATAGTACTCTACTGTTGACCAGGATCCAGGCCAGTTGAACATAGTACTCTACTGTTGACCAGGATCCAGGCCAGTTGACCAGGATCCAGGCCCGTTGAACATAGTACTCTACTGTTGACCAGGATCCAGGCCCGTTGAACATAGTACTCTACTGTTGACCAGGATCCAGGCCAGTTGACCATAGTGCTCTACTGTTGACCAGGATCCAGGCCAGTTGAACATAGTACTCTACTGTTGACCAGATCCAGGCCAGTTGACCAGGATCCAGGCCCATTGAACATAGTACTCTACTGTTGACCAGGATCCAGGCCAGTTGAACATAGTACTCTACTGTTGACCAGATCCAGGCCAGTTGACCAGGATCCAGGCCCATTGAACATAGTACTACTCCAGGCCAGTTGACCAGGATCCAGGCCAGTTGAACATAGTACTCTACTGTTGACCAGGATCCAGGCCAGGTGAACATAGTACTCTACTGTTGACCAGGATCCAGGCCAGTTGAACATAGTACTCTACTGTTGACCAGGATCCAGGCCAGTTGAACATAGTACTCTACTGTTGACCAAGATCCAGGCCAGTTGACCAGGATCCAGGCCCATTGAACATAGTACTCTACTGTTGACCAGGATCCAGGCCAGTTGACCATAGTGCTCTACTGTTGACCAGGATCCAGGCCAGTTGAACATAGTACTCTACTGTTGACCAGGATCCAGGCCAGTTGAACATAGTACTCTACTGTTGACCAGGATCCAGGCCAGTTGAACATAGTACTCTACTGTTGAACAGGATCCAGGCCAGTTGAACATAGTACTCTACTGTTGACCAGGATCCAGGCCAGTTGAACATAGTACTCTACTGTTGACCAGGATCCAGGCCAGTTGAACATAGTACTCTACTGTTGAACAGGATCCAGGCCAGTTGAACATAGTAATCTACCGTTGACCAGGATCCAGGCCAGGTGAACATAGTACTCTACTGTTGAACAGGATCCAGGCCAGTTGAACATAGTACTCTACTGTTGAACAGGATCCAGGCCAGTTGAACATAGTACTCTACTGTTGACCAGGATCCAGGCCAGTTGAACATAGTACTCTACTGTTGACCAGGATCCAGGCCAGGTGAACATAGTACTCTACTGTTGAACAGGATCCAGGCCAGTTGAACATAGTACTCTACTGTTGACCAGGATCCAGGCCAGTTGAACATAGTACTCTACTGTTGACCAGGATCCAGGCCAGTTGAACATAGTACTCTACTGTTGACCAGGATCCAGGCCAGTTGAACATAGTACTCTACTGTTGACCAGGATCCAGGCCAGGTGAACATAGTACTCTACTGTTGACCAGGATCCAGGCCAGTTGAACATAGTACTCTACTGTTGACCAGGATCCAGGCCAGGTGAACATAGTACTCTACTGTTGACCAGGATCCAGGCCAGGTGAACATAGTACTCTACTGTTGACCAGGACCCAGGCCAGTGAACATAGTACTCTACTGTTGACCAGGACCCAGGCCCTGTTGACCAGGATCCAGGCCAGTTGAACATAGTACTCTACTGTTGACCAGGATCCAGGCCAGTTGACCAGGATCGAGAACATAGTACCAGTTGACCAGGATCCAGGCCAGTTGACCATAGTACTCTACTGTTGACCAGGATCCAGGCCAGTTGAACATAGTACTCTACTGTTGACCAGGATCCAGGCCAGTTGACCAGGATCCAGGTCAGTTGAACATAGTACTCGATTGTTGACCAGGGTCCAGCCCATTGAACATAGCCAGTTGACCAGGATCCAGGCCCGTTGAACATAGTACTCGACTGTTGACCAGGGTTCAGGCCAGTAACCAGGATCGAGGCCAGTTGACCAGGATCCAGGCCCGTTGAACATAGTACTCTAATGTTGACCAGGATCCAGGCCAGTTGAACATAGTCGACTGTTGACCAGGATACCAGGCCAGTTGACCAGGATCCAGGCCAGTTGAACATAGTACTCTACTGTTGACCAGGATCCAGGCCCGTTGACCAGGATCCAGGCTAGTTGACCATCGTACTCTACTGTTGACCAGGGTCCAGGCCAGTTGACCAGGATCGAGGCCAGTTGACCAGGATCCAGGTCAGTTGACCATAGTACTCTACTGTTGACCAGGATCAAGGCCAGTTGAACATAGTACTCTAGTGTTGACCAGGATCGAGGCCAGTTGACCAGGATCCAGGTCAGTTGAATATAGTACTCGACTGTTGACCAGGGTCCAGGCCAGTTGACCAGGATCCAGGCCCGTTGAACATAGTACTCGACTGTTGACCAGGGTTCAGGCCAGTTGACCAGGATCGAGGGCAGTTGACCAGGATCCAGGCCCGTTGAACATAGTACTCTACTGTTGACCAGGATCCAGACCAGTTGAACATAGTACTCGACTGTTGACCAGGATCCAGGCCAGTTGACCAGGATCCAGGCCTGTTGAACATAGTACTCTACTGTTGACCAGGATCCAGGCCAGTTGAACATAGTACTCTACTGTTGACCAGGATCCAGGCCAGTTGAACATAGTACTCTACTGTTGACCAAGATCCAGGCCAGTTGACCAGGATCCAGGCCCATTGAACATAGTACTCTACTGTTGACCAGGATCCAGGCCAGTTGACCATAGTGCTCTACTGTTGACCAGGATCCAGGCCAGTTGAACATAGTACTCTACTGTTGACCAAGATCCAGGCCAGTTGACCAGGATCCAGGCCCATTGAACATAGTACTCTACTGTTGACCAGGATCCAGGCCCGTTGAACATAGTACTCTACTGTTGACCAGGATCCAGGCCAGTTGACCAGGATCCAGGCCCGTTGAACATAGTACTCTACTGTTGGCCAGGATCCAGGCCCATTGAACATAGTACTCTACTGTTGACCAGGATCCAGGCCAGTTGAACATAGCACTCTACTGTTGACCAGGATCCAGGCCAGTTGACCAGGATCCAGGCCCGTTGAACATAGTACTCTACTGTTGACCAGGATCCAGGCCCGTTGAACATAGTACTCTACTGTTGACCAGGATCCAGGCCAGTTGACCATAGTGCTCTACTGTTGACCAGGATCCAGGCCAGTTGAACATAGTACTCTACTGTTGACCAAGATCCAGGCCAGTTGACCAGGATCCAGGCCCATTGAACATAGTACTCTACTGTTGACCAGGATCCAGGCCAGTTGAACATAGTACTCTACTGTTGACCAAGATCCAGGCCAGTTGACCAGGATCCAAGCCCATTGAACATAGTACTCTACTGTTGACCAGGATCCAGGCCAGTTGACCATAGTGCTCTACTGTTGACCAGGATCCAGGCCAGTTGAACATAGTACTCTACTGTTGACCAGGATCCAGGCCAGGTGAACATAGTACTCTACTGTTGAACAGGATCCAGGCCAGTTGAACATAGTACTCTACTGTTGACCAAGATCCAGGCCAGTTGACCAGGATCCAGGCCCATTGAACATAGTACTCTACTGTTGACCAGGATCCAGGCCAGTTGACCATAGTGCTCTACTGTTGACCAGGATCCAGGCCAGGTGAACATGGTACTCTACTGTTGACCAGGATCCAGGCCAGTTGAACATAGTACTCTACTGTTGACCAGGATCCAGGCCAGGTGAACATAGTACTCTACTGTTGAACAGGATCCAGGCCAGTTGAACATAGTACTCTACTGTTGACCAGGATCCAGGCCAGTTGAACATAGTACTCTACTGTTGACCAGGATCCAGGCCAGTTGAACATAGTACTCTACTGTTGAACAGGATCCAGGCCAGTTGAACATAGTACTCTACTGTTGACCAGGATCCAGGCCAGGTGAACATAGTACTCTACTGTTGAACAGGATCCAGGCCAGTTGAACATAGTACTCTACTGTTGAACAGGATCCAGGCCAGTTGAACATGGTACTCTACTGTTGACCAGGATCCAGGCCAGTTGAACATAGTACTCTACTGTTGACCAGGATCCAGGCCAGGTGAACATAGTACTCTACTGTTGAACAGGATCCAGGCCAGTTGAACATAGTACTCTACTGTTGACCAGGATCCAGGCCAGTTGAACATAGTACTCTACTGTTGACCAGGATCCAGGCCAGTTGAACATAGTACTCTACTGTTGAACAGGATCCAGGCCAGTTGAACATAGTAATCTACCGTTGACCAGGATCCAGGCCAGGTGAACATAGTACTCTACTGTTGACCAGGATCCAGGCCAGGTGAACATAGTACTCTACTGTTGACCAGGATCCAGGCCAGGTGAACATAGTACTCTACTGTTGACCAGGATCCAGGCCAGGTGAACATAGTACTCTACTGTTGACCAGGACCCAGGCCAGGTGAACATAGTACTCTACTGTTGACCAGGACCCAGGCCCGTTGACCAGGATCCAGGCTAGTTGACCATAGTACTCTACTGTTGACCAGGGTCCAGGCAAGTTGACCAGGATCGAGGCCAGTTGACCAGGATCGAGGCCAGTTGACCATAGTACTCTACTGTTGACCAGGATCCAGGGCAGTTGAACATAGTACTCTAGTGTTGACCAGGATCGAGGCCAGTTGACCAGGATCCAGGTCAGTTGAACATAGTACTCGACTGTTGACCAGGGTCCAGGCCAGTTGACCAGGATCCAGGCCCGTTGAACATAGTACTCGACTGTTGACCAGGGTTCAGGCCAGTAACCAGGATCGAGGCCAGTTGACCAGGATCCAGGCCCGTTGAACACAGTACTCTACTGTTGACCAGGATCCAGGCCAGTTGAACATAGTACTCGACTGTTGACCAGGATCCAGGCCAGTTGACCAGGATCCAGGCCCGTTGAACATAGTACTCTACTGTTGACCAGGATCCAGGCCAGTTGAACATAGTACTCTACTGTTGACCAGGATCCAGGCCAGTTGAACATAGTACTCTACTGTTGACCAAGATCCAGGCCAGTTGACCAGGATCCAGGCCCATTGAACATAGTACTCTACTGTTGACCAGGATCCAGGCCAGTTGACCATAGTGCTCTACTGTTGACCAGGATCCAGGCCAGTTGAACATAGTTCTCTACTGTTGACCAAGATCCAGGCCAGTTGACCAGGATCCAGGCCCATTGAACATAGTACTCTACTGTTGACCAGGATCCAGGCCCGTTGAACATAGTACTCTACTGTTGACCAGGATCCAGGCCAGTTGACCAGGATCCAGGCCCGTTGAACATAGTACTCGACTGTTGACCAGGGTTCAGGCCAGTTGACCAGGATCGAGGGCAGTTGACCAGGATCCAGGCCCGTTGAACATAGTACTCGACTGTTGACCAGGATCCAGGCCAGTTGACCAGGATCCAGGCCTGTTGAACATAGTACTCTACTGTTGACCAGGATCCAGGCCAGTTGAACATAGTACTCTACTGTTGACCAGGATCCAGGCCAGTTGAACATAGTACTCTACTGTTGACCAAGATCCAGGCCAGTTGACCAGGATCCAGGCCCATTGAACATAGTACTCTACTGTTGACCAGGATCCAGGCCAGTTGACCATAGTGCTCTACTGTTGACCAGGATCCAGGCCAGTTGAACATAGTACTCTACTGTTGACCAAGATCCAGGCCAGTTGACCAGGATCCAGGCCCATTGAACATAGTACTCTACTGTTGACCAGGATCCAGGCCCGTTGAACATAGTACTCTACTGGTGACCAGGATCCAGGCCAGTTGACCAGGATCCAGGCCCGTTGAACATAGTACTCTACTGTTGGCCAGGATCCAGGCCCATTGAACATAGTACTCTACTGTTGACCAGGATCCAGGCCAGTTGAACATAGCACTCTACTGTTGACCAGGATCCAGTCCAGTTGACCAGGATCCAGGCCCGTTGAACATAGTACTCTACTGTTGACCAGGATCCAGGCCCGTTGAACATAGTACTCTACTGTTGACCAGGATCCAGGCCAGTATACCATAGTGCTCTACTGTTGACCAGGATCCAGGCCAGTTGAACATAGTACTCTACTGTTGACCAAGATCCAGGAAAGTTGACCAGGATCCAGGCCCATTGAACATAGTACTCTACTGTTGACCAGGATCCAGGCCAGTTGAACATAGTACTCTACTGTTGACCAAGATCCAGGCCAGTTGACCAGGATCCAAGCCCATTGAACATAGTACTCTACTGTTGACCAGGATCCAGGCCAGTTGACCATAGTGCTCTACTGTTGACCAGGATCCAGGCCAGTTGAACATAGTACTCTACTGTTGACCAGGATCCAGGCCAGGTGAACATAGTACTCTACTGTTGAACAGGATCCAGGCCAGTTGAACATAGTACTCTACTGTTGACCAAGATCCAGGCCAGTTGACCAGGATCCAGGCCCATTGAACATAGTACTCTACTGTTGACCAGGATCCAGGCCAGTTGACCATAGTGCTCTACTGTTGACCAGGATCCAGGCCAGGTGAACATAGTACTCTACTGTTGAACAGGATCCAGACCAGTTGAACATAGTACTCTACTGTTGAACAGGATCCAGGCCAGTTGAACATGGTACTCTACTGTTGACCAGGATCCAGGCCAGTTGAACATAGTACTCTACTGTTGACCAGGATCCAGGCCAGGTGAACATAGTACTCTACTGTTGAACAGGATCCAGGCCAGTCGAACATAGTACTCTACTGTTGAACAGGATCCAGGCCAGTTGAACATAGTACTCTACTGTTGACCAGGATCCAGGCCAGTTGAACATAGTACTCTACTGTTGACCAGGATCCAGGCCAGTTGAACATAGTGCTCTACTGTTGAACAGGATCCAGGCCAGTTGAACATAGTACTCTACCGTTGACCAGGATCCAGGCCAGGTGAACATAGTACTCTACTGTTGACCAGGATCCAGGCCAGGTGAACATAGTACTCTACTGTTGACCAGGATCCAGGCCAGTTGACCAGGATCCAGGCCAGTTGACCAGGATCCAGGCCAGGTGAACATAGTACTCTACTGTTGACCAGGATCCAGGCCAGGTGAACATAGTACTCTACTGTTGACCAGGACCCAGGCCAGGTGAACATAGTACTCTACTGTTGACCAGGACCCAGGCCCGTTGACCAGGATCCAGGCTAGTTGATCATAGTACTCTACTGTTGACCAGGGTCCAGGCCAGTTGACCAGGATCGAGGCCAGTTGACCAGGATCCAGGTCAGTTGACCATAGTACTCTACTGTTGACCAGGATCCAGGCCAGTTGAACATAGTACTCTAGTGTTGACCAGGATCGAGGCCAGTTGACCAGGATCCAGGTCAGTTGAACATAGTACTCGACTGTTGACCAGGGTCCAGGCCAGTTGACCAGGATCCAGGCCCGTTGAACATAGTACTCGACTGTTGACCAGGGTTCAGGCCAGTAACCAGGATCGAGGCCAGTTGACCAGGATCCAGGCCCGTTGAACACAGTACTCTACTGTTGACCAGGATCCAGGCCAGTTGAACATAGTACTCGACTGTTGACCAGGATCCAGGCCAGTTGACCAGGATCCAGGCCCGTTGAACATAGTACTCTACTGTTGACCAGGATCCAGGCCAGTTGAACATAGTACTCTACTGTTGACCAGGATCCAGGCCAGTTGAACATAGTACTCTACTGTTGACCAGGATCCAGGCCAGTTGACCATAGTGCTCTACTGTTGACCAGGATCCAGGCCAGTTGAACATAGTTCTCTACTGTTGACCAAGATCCAGGCCAGTTGACCAGGATCCAGGCCCATTGAACATAGTACTCTACTGTTGACCAGGATCCAGGCCCGTTGAACATAGTACTCTACTGTTGACCAGGATCCAGGCCAGTTGACCAGGATCCAGGCCCGTTGAACATAGTACTCCACTGTTGGCCAGGATCCAGGCCCATTGAACATAGTACTCTACTGTTGACCAGGATCCAGGCCAGTTGAACATAGCACTCTACTGTTGACCAGGATCCAGGCCAGTTGACCAGGATCCAGGCCCGTTGAACATAGTACTCTACTGTTGACCAGGATCCAGGCCAGTTGAACATAGTACTCTACTGTTGACCAGGATCCAGGCCAGTTGAACATAGTACTCTACTGTTGAACAGGATCCAGGCCAGTTGAACATAGTACTCTACTGTTGACCAGGATCCAGGCCAGTTGACCATAGTACTCTACTGTTGACCAGTATCCAGGCCAGTTGACCAGGATCCAGGCCCGTTGAACATAGTACTCTACTGTTGACCAGGATCCAGGCCAGTTGACCAGGATCCAGGCCCGTTGAACATAGTACTCTACTGTTGGCCAGGATCCAGGCCGATTGAACATAGTACTCTACTGTTGACCAGGATCCAGGCCAGTTGAACATAGCACTCTACTGTTGACTAGGATCCAGGCCCGTTGAACATAGTACTCTAGTGTTGACCAGGATCCAGGCCCGTTGACCAGGATACAGGTCAGTTGACCATAGTACTCTACTGTTGACCAGGATCCAGGCCAGTTGAACATAGTACTCTACTGTTGACCAGGATCCAGGCCCGTTGACCAGGATCCAGGCTAGTTGACCATAGTACTCTACTGTTGACCAGGGTCCAGGCCAGTTCAAATCAAATCAAATCAAATCAAATCAAATTTTATTTGTCACATACACATGGTTAGCAGATGTTAAATGCAGTGTAGCGAAATGCTTGTGCTTCTAGTTCCGACAATGCAGTGCAACAAGTAATCTAACTAACAATTCCAAAACTACTGTCTTATACACAGTGTAAGGGGATAAGGAATATGTACCAGGATATATGAATGAGTGATGGTACAGAGCAGCATACAGTAGATGGTATGAGTACAGTATATACATATGAGATGAGTGTGTAGACAAAGTAAACAAGTCCAGGGCAGCATAGTTAAAGTGGCTAGTGATACATGTGTTACATAAGGATGCAGTCGATGATGTAGAGTACAGTATATACATATGCATATGAGATGAATAATGTAGGGTAAGTAACATTATATAAGGTAGCATTGTTTAAAGTGGCTAGTGATATATTTACATAATTCCCATCAATTCCCATTATTAAAATGGCTGGAGTTGGGTCAGTGTCAATGACAGTGTGTTGGCAGCAGCCACTCACACTGTTAGTGGTGGCTGTTTAACAGTCTGATGGCCTTGAGATAGAAGCTGTTTTCAGTCTCTCGGTCCCAGCTTTGATGCACCTGTACTGACCTCGCCTTCTGGATGATAGCGGGGTGAACATAGTGGTTCGGGTGGTTGATGTCCTTGATGATCTTTATGGCCTTCCTGTAACAACGGGTGGTGTAGGTGTCCTGGAGGGCAGGTAGTTTGCCCCCGGTGATGCGTTGTGCAGTCCTCACTACCCTCTGAGAGCCTTACGGTTGAGGCGGAGCAGTTGCCGTACCAGGCGGTGATACAGCCCGCCAGGATGCCAGATTGTGCATCTGTAGAAGTTTGTGAGTGCTTTTGGTGACAAGCCGAATTTCTTCAGCCTCCTGAGGTTGAATAGGCGCTGCTACTCTTCACCACGCTGTCAGTGTGAGGACCAATTCAGTTTGTCTGTGATGTGTATGCCGAGGAACTTAAAACTAGCTACCCTCTCCACTACTGTTCCATCGATGTGGATAGGGGGTGTTCCCTCTGCTGTTTCCTGAAGTCCACAATCATCTCCTTAGTTTTGTTGACGTTGAGTGTGAGGTTATTTTCCTGACACCACACTCCAGGGCCCTCACCTCCTCCCTGTAGGCCGTCTCGTCGTTGTTGGTAATCAAGCCTACCACTGTTGTGTCGTCCGCAAACTTGATGATTGAGTTGGAGGCGTGCGTGGCCACGCACTGGTGAACAGGGAGTCCAGGAGAGGGCTCAGAACACACCCTTGTGGGGCCCCCGTGTTGAGGATCAGGGGGAGGAGATGTTGAACATACCCTCACCACCTGGGTTGACCAGGAGTCCAGTACCCAGTTGCACAGGGCGGGGTCGAGACCCAGGGTCTCGAGCTTGATGACGAGCTTGGAGGGTACTATGGTGTTGAATGCCGAGCTGTAGTCCAGGAACAGCATTCTCACATAGGTATTCCTCTTGACCAGGTGGGTTAGGGCAGTGTGCAGTGTGGTTGAGATTGCATAGTCTGTGGACCTATTTGGGCGGTAAGCAAATTGGAGTGGGTCCAGGGTGCCAGGTAGGGTGGAGGTGATATGGTACTGACTAGTCTCTCAAAGCACTTCATGATGACAGGAGTGCTACGGGGCGGTAGTCAGCTCAGTTACCTTAGCTTTCTTGGGAACAGGAACAATGGTGGCCCTCTTGAAGCATGTGGGAACAGCAGACTGGTATAGGGATTGATTGAATATGTCCGTAAACACACCGGCCAGCTGGTCTGACGCATGCTCTGAGGCGCGGCTGGGGATGCCGTCTGGGCCTGCAGCCTTGCCAGGTGAACGTTTAAATGTCTTACTCACCTCGGCTGCAGTGAAGGAGAGACCGCATGTTTCCGTTGCAGGCCGTGTCAGTGGCACTGTATTGTCCTCAAAGCGGGCAAAAAAGTTATTTAGTCTGCCTGGGAGCAAGACATCCTGGCCGTGACTGGGCTGGATTTCATCTTGTAGTCCGTGATTGACTGTAGACCCTGCCACATGCCTCTTGTGTCTGAGCCGTTGAATTGAGATTCCACTTTGTCTCTGTACTGAACAGCTTGTTTAATAGCCTTGCGGAGGGAATAGCTGCACTGTTTGTATTCAGTCATGTTGCCAGACACCTTGCCCTGATTAAAAGCAGTGGTTCGCTGTTGACCAGTTTCCACGCGAATGCTGCCATCAATCCACGGTTTCTGGTTAGGGAATGTTTTTATCGTTGCTATGGGAACGACATCTTCGAGCACGTTCTAATGAACTCGACACATCAGCGTATTCGTCAATATTCCCATCTGACGCAATGAAACATGTCCCAGTCCACGTGATGGAAGCAGTCTTGGAGTGTAGAGTCAGCTTGGTCTGACCAGCGTTGGACAGACCTCAGCGTGGGAGCCTCTTGTTTTAATTTCTGCCTGTTGCAGGGATCAGCAAAATGGAGTCGTGGTGCTTTTCCGAAAGGGGGCGGGGCAGGGCCTTATATGCGTCGCAGGAAGTTAGAGTAACAATGACCAGGTTTTACCACCCCTGGTTGCGCAATCGATATGCTGATAAAATTTAGGGAGTCTTGTTTTCAGATTGGCTTTGTTAAAATCCCCAGCTACAATGAATGCAGCCTCCGGATAAATGGTTTCCAGTTTGCAAAGAGTTAAATAAGTTCGTTCAGAGCCATCGATGTGTCTGCTTGGGGGATATATACGGCTGTGATTATAATCGAAGAGAATTCTCTTGGAAGATAATGCGGTCTACATTTGATTGTGAGGAATTCTAAATCAGGTGAACAGAAGGATTTGAGTTCCTGTATGTTTCCTTCATCACACCATGTCCCGTTAGTCATGAGGCATACGCCCCCGCCACTCTTCTTACCAGAGAGATGTTTGTTTCTGTCCAGGATCGATGCGTGGAGAAACCCGTTGGCTGTACCGCCCTGGATAGCGTCTTCCCAGTTGACCAGGATCCAGGTCAGTTGACCATAGTACTCTACTGTTGACCAGGATCCAGGCCAGTTGAACATAGTACTCTAGTGTTGACCAGGATCGAGGCCAGTTGACCAGGATCCAGGTCAGTTGAACATAGTACTCGACTGTTGACCAGGGTCCAGGCCAGTTGACCAGGATCCAGGCCCGTTGAACATAGTACTCGACTGTTGACCAGGGTTCAGGCCAGTTGACCAGGATCCAGGCCAGTTGACCAGGATCCAGGCCCGTTGAACATAGTACTCTACTGTTGACCAGGATCCAGACCAGTTGAACATAGTACTCGACTGTTGACCAGGATCCAGGCCAGTTGACCAGGATCCAGGCCCGTTGAACATAGTACTCTACTGTTGACCAGGATCCAGGCCAGTTGAACATAGTACTCTACTGTTGACCAGGATCCAGGCCAGTTGAACATAGTACTCTACTGTTGACCAAGATCCAGGCCAGTTGACCAGGATCCAGGCCCATTGAACATAGTACTCTACTGTTGGCCAGGATCCAGGCCATTGAACATAGTACTCTACTGTTGACCAGGATCCAGGCCAGTTGAACATAGCACTCTACTGTTGACCAGGATCCAGGCCAGTTGACCAGGATCCAGGCCCGTTGAACATAGTACTCTACTGTTGACCAGGATCCAGGCCCGTTGAACATAGTACTCTACTGTTGACCAGGATCCAGGCCAGTTGAACATAGTACTCTACTTTTGACCAAGATCCAGGCCAGTTGACCAGGATCCAGGCCCATTGAACATAGTACTCTACTGTTGACCAGGATCCGGGCCAGTTGACCATAGTGCTCTACTGTTGACCAGGATCCAGGCCAGTTGAACATAGTACTCTACTGTTGACCAAGATCCAGGCCAGTTGACCAGGATCCAGGCCCATTGAACATAGTACTCTACTGTTGACCAGGATCCAGGCCAGTTGAACATAGTACTCTACTGTTGACCAAGATCCAGGCCAGTTGACCAGGATCCAGGCCCATTGAACATAGTACTCTACTGTTGGCCAGGATCCAGGCCCATTGAACATAGTACTCTACTGTTGACCAGGATCCAGGCCAGTTGAACATAGCACTCTACTGTTGACTAGGATCCAGACCCGTTGAACATAGTACTCTAGTGTTGACCAGGATCCAGGCCCGTTGACCAGGATACAGGTCAGTTGACCATAGTACTCTACTGTTGACCAGGATCCAGGCCAGTTGAACATAGTACTCTACCGTTGACCAGGATCCAGGCCAGGTGAACATAGTACTCTACTGTTGACCAGGATCCAGGCCAGGTGAACATAGTACTCTACTGTTGACCAGGATCCAGGCCAGTTGACCAGGATCCAGGCCAGTTGACCAGGATCCAGGCCAGGTGAACATAGTACTCTACTGTTGACCAGGATCCAGGCCAGGTGAACATAGTACTCTACTGTTGACCAGGACCCAGGCCAGGTGAACATAGTACTCTACTGTTGACCAGGACCCAGGCCCGTTGACCAGGATCCAGGCCAGTTGACCATAGTACTCTACTGTTGACCAGGGTCCAGGCCAGTTGACCAGGATCGAGGCCAGTTGACCAGGATCCAGGTCAGTTGACCATAGTACTCTACTGTTGACCAGGATCCAGGCCAGTTGAACATAGTACTCTAGTGTTGACCAGGATCGAGGCCAGTTGACCAGGATCCAGGTCAGTTGAACATAGTACTCGACTGTTGACCAGGGTCCAGGCCAGTTGACCAGGATCCAGGCCCGTTGAACATAGTACTCGACTGTTGACCAGGGTTCAGGCCAGTAACCAGGATCGAGGCCAGTTGACCAGGATCCAGGCCCGTTGAACACAGTACTCTACTGTTGACCAGGATCCAGGCCAGTTGAACATAGTACTGTTGACCAGGATCCAGGCCAGTTGACCAGGATCCAGGCCCGTTGAACATAGTACTCTACTGTTGACCAGGATCCAGGCCAGTTGACCATAGTGCTCTACCGTTGACCAGGATCCAGGCCAGGTGAACATAGTACTCTACTGTTGACCAGGATCCAGGCCAGGTGAACATAGTACTCTACTGTTGACCAGGATCCAGGCCAGTTGACCAGGATCCAGGCCAGTTGACCAGGATCCAGGCCAGGTGAACATAGTACTCTACTGTTGACCAGGATCCAGGCCAGGTGAACATAGTACTCTACTGTTGACCAGGACCCAGGCCAGGTGAACATAGTACTCTACTGTTGACCAGGACCCAGGCCCGTTGACCAGGATCCAGGCTAGTTGACCATAGTACTCTACTGTTGACCAGGGTCCAGGCCAGTTGACCAGGATCGAGGCCAGTTGACCAGGATCCAGGTCAGTTGACCATAGTACTCTACTGTTGACCAGGATCCAGGCCAGTTGAACATAGTACTCTAGTGTTGACCAGGATCGAGGCCAGTTGACCAGGATCCAGGTCAGTTGAACATAGTACTCGACTGTTGACCAGGGTCCAGGCCAGTTGACCAGGATCCAGGCCCGTTGAACATAGTACTCGACTGTTGACCAGGGTTCAGGCCAGTAACCAGGATCGAGGCCAGTTGACCAGGATCCAGGCCCGTTGAACACAGTACTCTACTGTTGACCAGGATCCAGGCCAGTTGAACATAGTACTCGACTGTTGACCAGGATCCAGGCCAGTTGACCAGGATCCAGGCCCGTTGAACATAGTACTCTACTGTTGACCAGGATCCAGGCCAGTTGACCATAGTGCTCTACTGTTGACCAGGATCCAGGCCAGTTGAACATAGTTCTCTACTGTTGACCAAGATCCAGGCCAGTTGACCAGGATCCAGGCCCATTGAACATAGTACTCTACTGTTGACCAGGATCCAGGCCCGTTGAACATAGTACTCTACTGTTGACCAGGATCCAGGCCAGTTGACCAGGATCCAGGCCCGTTGAACATAGTACTCTACTGTTGGCCAGGATCCAGGCCCATTGAACATAGTACTCTACTGTTGACCAGGATCCAGGCCAGTTGAACATAGCACTCTACTGTTGACCAGGATCCAGGCCAGTTGACCAGGATCCAGGCCCGTTGAACATAGTACTCTACTGTTGACCAGGATCCAGGCCCGTTGAACATAGTACTCTACTGTTGACCAGGATCCAGGCCAGTTGAACATAGTACTCTACTGTTGACCAAGATCCAGGCCAGTTGACCAGGATCCAGGCCCATTGAACATAGTACTCTACTGTTGAACAGGATCCAGGCCAGTTGACCATAGTGCTCTACTGTTGACCAGGATCCAGGCCAGTTGAACATAGTACTCTACTGTTGACCAAGATCCAGGCCAGTTGACCAGGATCCAGGCCCATTGAACATAGTACTCTACTGTTGACCAGGATCCAGGCCAGTTGAACATAGTACTCTACTGTTGACCAAGATCCAGGCCAGTTGACCAGGATCCAGGCCCATTGAACATAGTACTCTACTGTTGACCAGGATCCAGGCCAGTTGACCATAGTGCTCTACTGTTGACCAGGATCCAGGCCAGTTGAACATAGTACTCTACTGTTGACCAGGATCCAGGCCAGGTGAACATAGTACTCTACTGTTGAACAGGATCCAGGCCAGTTGACCAGGATCCAGGCCCGTTGAACATAGTACTCTACTGTTGACCAGGATCCAGGCCCGTTGAACATAGTACTCTACTGTTGACCAGGATCCAGGCCAGTTGAACATAGTACTCTACTGTTGACCAAGATCCAGGCCAGTTGACCAGGATCCAGGCCCATTGAACATAGTACTCTACTGTTGAACAGGATCCAGGCCAGTTGACCATAGTGCTCTACTGTTGACCAGGATCCAGGCCAGTTGAACATAGTACTCTACTGTTGACCAAGATCCAGGCCAGTTGACCAGGATCCAGGCCCATTGAACATAGTACTCTACTGTTGACCAGGATCCAGGCCAGTTGAACATAGTACTCTACTGTTGACCAAGATCCAGGCCAGTTGACCAGGATCCAGGCCCATTGAACATAGTACTCTACTGTTGACCAGGATCCAGGCCAGTTGACCATAGTGCTCTACTGTTGACCAGGATCCAGGCCAGTTGAACATAGTACTCTACTGTTGACCAGGATCCAGGCCAGGTGAACATAGTACTCTACTGTTGAACAGGATCCAGGCCAGTTGAACATAGTACGCTACTGTTGAACAGGATCCAGGCCAGTTGAACATGGTACTCTACTGTTGACCAGGATCCAGGCCAGTTGAACATAGTACTCTACTGTTGACCAGGATCCAGGCCAGATGAACATAGTACTCTGCTGTTGAACAGGATCCAGGCCAGTTGAACATAGTACTCTACTGTTGACCAGGATCCAGGCCAGTTGAACATAGTACTCTACTGTTGACCAGGATCCAGGACAGTTGAACATAGTACTCTACTGTTGAACAGGATCCAGGCCAGTTGAACATAGTACTCTACTGTTGACCAGGATCCAGGCCAGGTGAACATAGTACTCTACTGTTGACCAGGATCCAGGCCAGGTGAACATAGTACTCTACTGTTGACCAGGATCCAGGCCAGTTGACCAGGATCCAGGCCAGGTGAACATAGTACTCTACTGTTGACCAGGATCCAGGCCAGGTGAACATAGTACTCTACTGTTGACCAGGATCCAGGCCAGGTGAACATAGTACTCTACTGTTGACCAGGATCCAGGCCAGGTGAACATAGTACTCTACTGTTGACCAGGATCCAGGCCAGTTGACCAGGATCCAGGCCAGTTGACCAGGATCCAGGCCAGGTGAACATAGTACTCTACTGTTGACCAGGATCCAGGCCAGTTGAACATAGTACTCTACTGTTGACCAGGACCCAGGCCAGGTGAACATAGTACTCTACTGTTGACCAGGACCCAGGCCCGTTGACCAGGATCCAGGCTAGTTGACCATAGTACTCTACTGTTGACCAGGGTCCAGGCCAGTTGACCAGGATCGAGGCCAGTTGACCAGGATCCAGGTCAGTTGACCATAGTACTCTACTGTTGACCAGGATCCAGGCCAGTTGAACATAGTACTCTAGTGTTGACCAGGATCGAGGCCAGTTGACCAGGATCCAGGTCAGTTGAACATAGTACTCGACTGTTGACCAGGGTCCAGGCCAGTTGACCAGGATCCAGGCCCGTTGAACATAGTACTCGACTGTTGACCAGGGTTCAGGCCAGTAACCAGGATCGAGGCCAGTTGACCAGGATCCAGGCCCGTTGAACACAGTACTCTACTGTTGACCAGGATCCAGGCCAGTTGAACATAGTACTCGACTGTTGACCAGGATCCAGGCCAGTTGACCAGGATCCAGGCCCGTTGAACATAGTACTCTACTGTTGACCAGGATCCAGGCCAGTTGACCATAGTGCTCTACTGTTGACCAGGATCCAGGCCAGTTGAACATAGTTCTCTACTGTTGACCAAGATCCAGGCCAGTTGACCAGGATCCAGGCCCATTGAACATAGTACTCTACTGTTGACCAGGATCCAGGCCCGTTGAACATAGTACTCTACTGTTGACCAGGATCCAGGCCAGTTGACCAGGATCCAGGCCCGTTGAACATAGTACTCTACTGTTGGCCAGGATCCAGGCCCATTGAACATAGTACTCTACTGTTGACCAGGATCCAGGCCAGTTGAACATAGCACTCTACTGTTGACCAGGATCCAGGCCAGTTGACCAGGATCCAGGCCCGTTGAACATAGTACTCTACTGTTGACCAGGATCCAGGCCCGTTGAACATAGTACTCTACTGTTGACCAGGATCCAGGCCAGTTGAACATAGTACTCTACTGTTGACCAAGATCCAGGCCAGTTGACCAGGATCCAGGCCCATTGAACATAGTACTCTACTGTTGAACAGGATCCAGGCCAGTTGACCATAGTGCTCTACTGTTGACCAGGATCCAGGCCAGTTGAACATAGTACTCTACTGTTGACCAAGATCCAGGCCAGTTGACCAGGATCCAGGCCCATTGAACATAGTACTCTACTGTTGACCAGGATCCAGGCCAGTTGAACATAGTACTCTACTGTTGACCAAGATCCAGGCCAGTTGACCAGGATCCAGGCCCATTGAACATAGTACTCTACTGTTGACCAGGATCCAGGCCAGTTGACCATAGTGCTCTACTGTTGACCAGGATCCAGGCCAGTTGAACATAGTACTCTACTGTTGACCAGGATCCAGGCCAGGTGAACATAGTACTCTACTGTTGAACAGGATCCAGGCCAGTTGACCAGGATCCAGGCCCGTTGAACATAGTACTCTACTGTTGACCAGGATCCAGGCCCGTTGAACATAGTACTCTACTGTTGACCAGGATCCAGGCCAGTTGAACATAGTACTCTACTGTTGACCAAGATCCAGGCCAGTTGACCAGGATCCAGGCCCATTGAACATAGTACTCTACTGTTGAACAGGATCCAGGCCAGTTGACCATAGTGCTCTACTGTTGACCAGGATCCAGGCCAGTTGAACATAGTACTCTACTGTTGACCAAGATCCAGGCCAGTTGACCAGGATCCAGGCCCATTGAACATAGTACTCTACTGTTGACCAGGATCCAGGCCAGTTGAACATAGTACTCTACTGTTGACCAAGATCCAGGCCAGTTGACCAGGATCAAGGCCCATTGAACATAGTACTCTACTGTTGACCAGGATCCAGGCCAGTTGACCATAGTGCTCTACTGTTGACCAGGATCCAGGCCAGTTGAACATAGTACTCTACTGTTGACCAGGATCCAGGCCAGGTGAACATAGTACTCTACTGTTGAACAGGATCCAGGCCAGTTGAACATAGTACGCTACTGTTGAACAGGATCCAGGCCAGTTGAACATGGTACTCTACTGTTGACCAGGATCCAGGCCAGTTGAACATAGTACTCTACTGTTGACCAGGATCCAGGCCAGATGAACATAGTACTCTGCTGTTGAACAGGATCCAGGCCAGTTGAACATAGTACTCTACTGTTGACCAGGATCCAGGCCAGTTGAACATAGTACTCTACTGTTGACCAGGATCCAGGACAGTTGAACATAGTACTCTACTGTTGAACAGGATCCAGGCCAGTTGAACATAGTACTCTACTGTTGACCAGGATCCAGGCCAGGTGAACATAGTACTCTACTGTTGACCAGGATCCAGGCCAGGTGAACATAGTACTCTACTGTTGACCAGGATCCAGGCCAGTTGACCAGGATCCAGGCCAGGTGAACATAGTACTCTACTGTTGACCAGGATCCAGGCCAGGTGAACATAGTACTCTACTGTTGACCAGGACCCAGGCCAGGTGAACATAGTACTCTACTGTTGACCAGGATCCAGGCCAGGTGAACATAGTACTCTACTGTTGACCAGGACCCAGGCCAGGTGAACATAGTACTCTACTGTTGACCAGGATCCAGGCCAGGTGAACATAGTACTCTACTGTTGACCAGGATACAGGCCCGTTGACCAGGATCCAGGCCCGTTGACCAGGATCCAGGCCAGGTGAACATAGTACTCTACTGTTGACCAGGATCCAGGCCAGGTGAACATAGTACTCTACTGTTGACCAGGATCCAGGCCAGGTGAACATAGTACTCTACTGTTGACCAGGATCCAGGCCAGGTGAACATAGTACTCTACTGTTGACCAGGATCCAGGCCAGTTGACCAGGATCCAGGCCAGGTGAACATAGTACTCTACTGTTGACCAGGATCCAGGCCAGTTGAACATAGTACTCTACTGTTGACCAGGACCCAGGCCAGGTGGACATAGTACTCTACTGTTGACCAGGATCCAGGCCAGGTGAACATAGTACTCTACTGTTGACCAGGATCCAGGCCAGGTGAACATAGTACTCTACTGTTGACCAGGATCCAGGCCAGGTGAACATAGTACTCTACTGTTGAACAGGATCCAGGCCAGGTGAACATAGTACTCTACTGTTGACCAGGATCCAGGCCAGGTGAACATAGTACTCTACTGTTGACCAGGATCCAGGCCAGGTGAACATAGTACTCTACTGTTGACCAGGATCCAGGCCAGGTGAACATAGTACTCTACTGTTGACCAGGATCCAGGCCAGGTGAACATAGTACTCTACTGTTGACCAGGATCCAGGCCAGGTGAACATAGTACTCTACTGTTGACCAGGATCCCGGCCAGGTGAACATAGTACTCTACTGTTGAACAGGATCCAGGCCCGTTGAACATAGTACTCTACTGTTGAACAGGATCCAGGCCAGGTGAACATAGTACTCTACTGTTGAACAGGATCCAGGCCCGTTGAACATAGTACTCTACTGTTGAACAGGATCCAGGCCCGTTGAACATAGTACTCTACTGTTGAACAGGATCCAGGCCCGTTGAACTTAGTACTCTACTGTTGAACAGGATCCAGGCCAGGTGAACATAGTACTCTACTGTTGAACAGGATCCAGGCCAGTTGAACATAGTACTCTACTGTTGACCAGGATCCAGGCCAGTTGAACATAGTACTCTACTGTTGACCAGGATCCAGGCCAGGTGAACATAGTACTCTACTGTTGACCAGGATCCAGGCCCGTTGAACATAGTACTCTACTGTTGACCAGGATCCAGGCCAGTTGACCAGGATCCAGGCCCGTTGAACATAGTACTCTACTGTTGACCAGGATCCAGGCCAGTTGAACATAGCACTCTACTGTTGACTAGGATCCAGGCCCGTTGAACATAGTACTCTAGTGTTGACCAGGATCCAGGCCCGTTGACCAGGATACAGGTCAGTTGACCATAGTACTCTACTGTTGACCAGGATCCAGGCCAGTTGAACATAGTACTCTACTGTTGACCAGGATCCAGGCCCGTTGACCAGGATCCAGGCTAGTTGACCATAGTACTCTACTGTTGACCAGGGTCCAGGCCAGTTGACCAGGATCGAGGCCAGTTGACCAGGATCCAGGTCAGTTGACCATAGTACTCTACTGTTGACCAGGATCCAGACCAGTTGAACATAGTACTCTAGTGTTGACCAGGATCGAGGCCAGTTGACCAGGATCCAGGTCAGTTGAACATAGTACTCGACTGTTGACCAGGGTCCAGGCCAGTTGACCAGGATCCAGGCCCGTTGAACATAGTACTCGACTGTTGACCAGGGTTCAGGCCAGTTGACCAGGATCCAGGCCAGTTGACCAGGATCCAGGCCCGTTGAACATAGTACTCTACTGTTGACCAGGATCCAGACCAGTTGAACATAGTACTCGACTGTTGACCAGGATCCAGGCCAGTTGACCAGGATCCAGGCCCGTTGAACATAGTACTCTACTGTTGACCAGGATCCAGGCCAGTTGAACATAGTACTCTACTGTTGACCAGGATCCAGGCCAGTTGAACATAGTACTCTACTGTTGACCAAGATCCAGGCCAGTTGACCAGGATCCAGGCCCATTGAACATAGTACTCTACTGTTGACCAGGATCCAGGCCAGTTGACCATAGTGCTCTACTGTTGACCAGGATCCAGGCCAGTTGAACATAGTACTCTACTGTTGACCAAGATCCAGGCCAGTTGACCAGGATCCAGGCCCATTGAACATAGTACTCTACTGTTGACCAGGATCCAGGCCCGTTGAACATAGTACTCTACTGTTGATCAGGATCCAGGCCAGTTGACCAGGATCCAGGCCCGTTGAACATAGTACTCTACTGTTGGCCAGGATCCAGGCCCATTGAACATAGTACTCTACTGTTGACCAGGATCCAGGCCAGTTGAACATAGCACTCTACTGTTGACCAGGATCCAGGCCAGTTGACCAGGATCCAGGCCCGTTGAACATAGTACTCTACTGTTGACCAGGATCCAGGCCCGTTGAACATAGTACTCTACTGTTGACCAGGATCCAGGCCAGTTGAACATAGTACTCTACTTTTGACCAAGATCCAGGCCAGTTGACCAGGATCCAGGCCCATTGAACATAGTACTCTACTGTTGACCAGGATCCGGGCCAGTTGACCATAGTGCTCTACTGTTGACCAGGATCCAGGCCAGTTGAACATAGTACTCTACTGTTGACCAAGATCCAGGCCAGTTGACCAGGATCCAGGCCAGTTGAACATAGTACTCTACTGTTGACCAGGATCCAGGCCAGTTGAACATAGTACTCTACTGTTGACCAAGATCCAGGCCAGTTGACCAGGATCCAGGCCCATTGAACATAGTACTCTACTGTTGGCCAGGATCCAGGCCCATTGAACATAGTACTCTACTGTTGACCAGGATCCAGGCCAGTTGAACATAGCACTCTACTGTTGACTAGGATCCAGACCCGTTGAACATAGTACTCTAGTGTTGACCAGGATCCAGGCCCGTTGACCAGGATACAGGTCAGTTGACCATAGTACTCTACTGTTGACCAGGATCCAGGCCAGTTGAACATAGTACTCTACTGTTGACCAGGATCCAGGCCCGTTGACCAGGATCCAGGCTAGTTGACCATAGTACTCTACTGTTGACCAGGGTCCAGGCCAGTTGACCAGGATCGAGGCCAGTTGACCAGGATCCAGGTCAGTTGACCATAGTACTCTACTGTTGACCAGGATCCAGGCCAGTTGAACATAGTACTCTAGTGTTGACCAGGATCGAGGCCAGTTGACCAGGATCCAGGTCAGTTGAACATAGTACTCGACTGTTGACCAGGGTCCATGCCAGTTGACCAGGATCCAGGCCCGTTGAACATAGTACTCGACTGTTGACCAGGGTTCAGGCCAGTTGACCAGGATCGAGGCCAGTTGACCAGGATCCAGGCCCGTTGAACATAGTACTCTACTGTTGACCAGGATCCAGACCAGTTGAACATAGTACTCGACTGTTGACCAAGATCCAGGCCAGTTGACCAGGATCCAGGCCCATTGAACATAGTACTCTACTGTTGACCAGGATCCAGGCCAGTTGAACATAGTACTCTACTGTTGACCAGGATCCAGGCCAGTTGAACATAGTACTCTACTGTTGACCAAGATCCAGGCCAGTTGACCAGGATCCAGGCCCATTGAACATAGTACTCTACTGTTGACCAGGATCCAGGCCAGTTGACCATAGTGCTCTACTGTTGACCAGGATCCAGGCCAGTTGAACATAGTACTCTACTGTTGACCAAGATCCAGGCCAGTTGACCAGGATCCAGGCCCATTGAACATAGTACTCTACTGTTGACCAGGATCCAGGCCAGTTGAACATAGTACTCTACTGTTGACCAAGATCCAGGCCAGTTGACCAGGATCCAGGCCCATTGAACATAGTACTCTACTGTTGACCAGGATCCAGGCCAGTTGACCATAGTGCTCTACTGT
Organism: Oncorhynchus keta; assembly: GCF_023373465.1. Lineage (NCBI taxonomy): Eukaryota > Metazoa > Chordata > Actinopteri > Salmoniformes > Salmonidae > Oncorhynchus > Oncorhynchus keta. Next base: position 181,149 of record NW_026290832.1, read on the forward strand.
TGACCAGGATCCAGGCCAGGCGAACATAGTACTCTACTGTTGAACAGGATCCAGGCCAGTTGAACATAGTACTCTACTGTTGAACAGGATCCACGCCAGTTGAACATGGTACTCTACTGTTGACCAGGATCCAGGCCAGTTGAACATAGTACTCTACTGTTGACCAGGATCCAGGCCAGGTGAACATAGTACTCTACTGTTGAACAGGATCCAGGCCAGTTGAACATAGTACTCTACTGTTGAACAGGATCCAGGCCAGTTGAACATAGTACTCTACTGTTGACCAGGATCCAGGCCAGTTGAACATAGTACTCTACTGTTGACCAGGATCCAGGCCAGTTGAACATAGTACTCTACTGTTGAACAGGATCCAGGCCAGTTGAACATAGTACTCTACTGTTCAACAGGATCCAGGCCCGTTGAACATAGTACTCTACTGTTGAACAGGATCCAGGCCTGTTGAACATAGTACTCTACTGTTGAACAGGATCCAGGCCAGGTGAACATAGTACTCTACTGTTGAACAGGATCCAGGCCAGGTGAACATAGTGCTCTACTGTTGACCAGGATCCAGGCCAGTTGAACATAGTACTCTACTGTTGACCAGGATCCAGGCCAGGTGAACATAGTACTCTACTGTTGACCAGGATCCAGGCCAGTTGAACATAGTACTCTACTGTTGACCAGGATCCAGGCCCGTTGAACATAGTACTCTACTGTTGACCAGGACCCAGGCCCGTTGAACATAGTACTCTACTGTTGACCAGGATCCAGGCCCGTTGAACATAGTACTCTACTGATGACCAGGATCCAGGCCAGGTGAACATAGTACTCTACTGTTGACCAGGATCCAGGCCAGTTTAACATAGTACTCTACTGTTGACCAGGATCCAGGCCAGGTGAACATAGTACTCTACTGTTGACCAAGATCCAGGCCAGTTGACCAGGATCCAGGCCCATTGAACATAGTACTCTACTGTTGGCCAGGATCCAGGCCCATTGAACATAGTACTCTACTGTTGACCAGGATCCAGGCCAGTTGAACATAGCACTCTACTGTTGACTAGGATCCAGACCCGTTGAACATAGTACTCTAGTGTTGACCAGGATCCAGGCCCGTTGACCAGGATACAGGTCAGTTGACCATAGTACTCTACTGTTGACCAGGATCCAGGCCAGTTGAACATAGTACTCTACTGTTGACCAGGATCCAGGCCCGTTGACCAGGATCCAGGCTAGTTGACCATAGTACTCTACTGTTGACCAGGGTCCAGGCCAGTTGACCAGGATCGAGGCCAGTTGACCAGGATCCAGGTCAGTTGACCATAGTACTCTACTGTTGACCAGGATCCAGGCCAGTTGAACATAGTACTCTAGTGTTGACCAGGATCGAGGCCAGTTGACCAGGATCCAGGTCAGTTGAACATAGTACTCGACTGTTGACCAGGGTCCAGGCCAGTTGACCAGGATCCAGGCCCGTTGAACATAGTACTCGACTGTTGACCAGGGTTCAGGCCAGTTGACCAGGATCGAGGCCAGTTGACCAGGATCCAGGCCCGTTGAACATAGTACTCTACTGTTGACCAGGATCCAGACCAGTTGAACATAGTACTCGACTGTTGACCAAGATCCAGGCCAGTTGACCAGGATCCAGGCCCATTGAACATAGTACTCTACTGTTGACCAGGATCCAGGCCAGTTGAACATAGTACTCTACTGTTGACCAGGATCCAGGCCAGTTGAACATAGTACTCTACTGTTGACCAAGATCCAGGCCAGTTGACCAGGATCCAGGCCCATTGAACATAGTACTCTACTGTTGACCAGGATCCAGGCCAGTTGACCATAGTGCTCTACTGTTGACCAGGATCCAGGCCAGTTGAACATAGTACTCTACTGTTGACCAAGATCCAGGCCAGTTGACCAGGATCCAGGCCCATTGAACATAGTACTCTACTGTTGACCAGGATCCAGGCCCGTTGAACATAGTACTCTACTGTTGACCAGGATCCAGGCCAGTTGACCAGGATCCAGGCCCGTTGAACATAGTACTCTACTGTTGACCAGGATCCAGGCCCGTTGAACATAGTACTCTACTGTTGACCAGGATCCAGGCCAGTTGAACATAGTACTCTACTGTTGACCAAGATCCAGGCCAGTTGACCAGGATCCAGGCCCATTGAACATAGTACTCTACTGTTGACCAGGATCCAGGCCAGTTGACCATAGTGCTCTACTGTTGACCAGGATCCAGGCCAGTTGAACATAGTACTCTACTGTTGACCAAGATCCAGGCCAGTTGACCAGGATCCAGGCCCATTGAACATAGTACTCTACTGTTGACCAGGATCCAGGCCAGTTGAACATAGTACTCTACTGTTGACCAAGATCCAGGCCAGTTGACCAGGATCCAGGCCCATTGAACATAGTACTCTACTGTTGACCAGGATCCAGGCCAGTTGACCATAGTGCTCTACTGTTGACCAGGATCCAGGCCAGGCGAACATAGTACTCTACTGTTGAACAGGATCCAGGCCAGTTGAACATAGTACTCTACTGTTGAACAGGATCCACGCCAGTTGAACATGGTACTCTACTGTTGACCAGGATCCAGGCCAGTTGAACATAGTACTCTACTGTTGACCAGGATCCAGGCCAGTTGAACATAGTACTCTACTGTTGACCAGGATCCAGGCCAGGTGAACATAGTACTCTACTGTTGAACAGGATCCAGGCCAGTTGAACATAGTACTCTACTGTTGAACAGGATCCAGGCCAGTTGAACATAGTACTCTACTGTTGACCAGGATCCAGGCCAGTTGAACATAGTACTCTACTGTTGACCAGGATCCAGGCCAGTTGAACATAGTACTCTACTGTTGAACAGGATCCAGGCCAGTTGAACATAGTACTCTACTGTTCAACAGGATCCAGGCCCGTTGAACATAGTACTCTACTGTTGAACAGGATCCAGGCCAGATGAACATAGTACTCTACTGTTGAACAGGATCCAGGCCTGTTGAACATAGTACTCTACTGTTGAACAGGATCCAGGCCAGGTGAACATAGTACTCTACTGTTGACCAGGATCCAGGCCAGGTGAACATAGTGCTCTACTGTTGACCAGGATCCAGGCCAGTTGAACATAGTACTCTACTGTTGACCAGGATCCAGGCCAGGTGAACATAGTACTCTACTGTTGACCAGGATCCAGGCCAGTTGAACATAGTACTCTACTGTTGACCAGGATCCAGGCCCGTTGAACATAGTACTCTACTGTTGACCAGGACCCAGGCCAGGTGAACATCGTGCTCTACTGTTGACCAGGATCCAGGCCCGTTGAACATAGTACTCTACTGTTGACCAGGATCCAGGCCAGGTGAACATAGTACTCTACTGTTGACCAGGATCCAGGCCCGTTGAACATAGTACTCTACTGTTGACCAGGATCCAGGCCAGGTGAACATAGTACTCTACTGTTGACCAGGATCCAGGCCCGTTGAACATAGTACTCTACTGATGACCAGGATCCAGGCCAGGTGAACATAGTACTCTACTGTTGACCAGGATCCAGGCCAGGTGAACATAGTACTCTACTGTTGACCAGGATCCAGGCCAGGTGAACATAGTACTCTACTGTTGACCAGGATCCAGGCCAGGTGAACATAGTACTCTACTGTTGACCAGGATCCAGGCCAGGTGAACATAGTACTCTACTGTTGACCAGGACCCAGGCCAGGTGAACATAGTACTCTACTGTTGACCAGGATCCAGGCCAGGTGAACATAGTACTCTACTGTTGACCAGGATCCAGGCCAGGTGAACATAGTACTCTACTGTTGAACAGGATCCAGGCCAGTTGAACATAGTACTCTACTGTTGAACAGGATCCAGGCCAGTTGAACATAGTACTCTACTGTTGAACAGGATCCAGGCCAGTTGAACATAGTACTCTACTGTTGACCAGGATCCAGGCCAGTTGAACATAGTACTCTACTGTTGAACAGGATCCAGGCCAGTTGAACATAGTACTCTACTGTTCAACAGGATCCAGGCCAGTTGAACATAGTACTCTACTGTTGAACAGGATCCAGGCCAGATGAACATAGTACTCTACTGTTGAACAGGATCCAGGCCAGATGAACATAGTACTCTACTGTTGAACAGGATCCAGGCCAGGTGAACATAGTACTCTACTGTTGACCAGGATCCAGGCCAGGTGAACATAGTGCTCTACTGTTGACCAGGATCCAGGCCAGTTGAACATAGTACTCTACTGTTGACCAGGATCCAGGCCAGGTGAACATAGTACTCTACTGTTGACCAGGATCCAGGCCAGTTGAACATAGTACTCTACTGTTGACCAGGATCCAGGCCCGTTGAACATAGTACTCTACTGTTGACCAGGACCCAGGCCAGGTGAACATCGTACTCTACTGTTGACCAAGATCCAGGCCCGTTGAACATAGTACTCTACTGTTGACCAGGATCCAGGCCAGGTGAACATAGTACTCTACTGTTGACCAGGATCCAGGCCCGTTGAACATAGTACTCTACTGATGACCAGGATCCAGGCCAGGTGAACATAGTACTCTACTGTTGACCAGGATCCAGGCCAGTTGAACATAGTACTCTACTGTTGACCAGGATCCAGGCCAGGTGAACATAGTACTCTACTGTTGACCAGGATCCAGGCCAGGTGAACATAGTACTCTACTGTTGACCAGGATCCAGGCCAGGTGAACATAGTACTCTACTGTTGACCAGGATCCAGGCCAGGTGAATATAGTACTCTACTGTTGACCAGGACCCAGGCCAGGTGAACATAGTACTCTACTGTTGACCAGGATCCAGGCCAGGTGAACATAGTACTCTACTGTTGAACAGGATCCAGGCCAGGTGAACATAGTACTCTACTGTTGAACAGGATCCAGGCCAGGTGAACATAGTACTCTACTGTTGACCAGGATCCAGGCCAGGTGAACATAGTACTCTACTGTTGACCAGGATCCAGGCCAGTTGACCATAGTACTCTACTGTTGACCAGGATCCAGGCCAGTTGAACATAGTACTCTACTGTTGACCAGGATCCAGTCCAGGTGAACATAGTACTCTACTGTTGAACAGGATCCAGGCCAGGTGAACATAGTACTCTACTGTTGACCAGGATCCAGTCCAGGTGAACATAGTACTCTACTGTTGACCAGGATCCAGGCCAGGTGAACATAGTACTCTACTGTTGACCAGGATCCAGGCCAGTTGAACATAGTACTCTACTGTTGAACAGGATCCAGGCCAGGTGAACATAGTACTCTACTGTTGACGAGGATCCAGGCCAGGTGAACATTGTACTCTACTGTTGACCAGGATCCAGGCCCGTTGAACATAGTACTCTACTCTTGACCAGGATCCAGTCCAGGTGAACATAGTACTCTACTGTTGAACAGGATCCAGGCCCATTGAACATAGTACTCTACTGTTGACGAGGATCCAGGCCAGGTGAACATAGTACTCTACTGTTGACCAGGATCCAGGCCAGGTGAACATAGTACTCTACTGTTGACCAGGATCCAGGCCAGGTGAACATAGTACTCTACTGTTGACCAGGACCCAGGCCAGGTGAACATAGTACTCTACTGTTGACCAGGATCCAGGCCAGGTGAACATAGTACTCTACTGTTGACCAGGATCCAGGCCAGGTGAACATAGTACTCTACTGTTGAACAGGATCCAGGCCAGGTGAACATAGTACTCTACTGTTGACCAGGATCCAGTCCAGGTGAACATAGTACTCTACTGTTGACCAGGATCCAGGCCAGGTGAACATAGTACTCTACTGTTGACCAGGATCCAGGCCAGTTGACCATAGTACTCTACTGTTGACCGGGATCCAGGCCAGTTGAACATAGTACTCTACTGTTGAACAGGATCCAGGCCAGGTGAACATAGTACTCTACTGTTGACCAGGATCCAGGCCAGGTGAACATAGTACTCTACTGTTGACCAGGATCCAGGCCCGTTGAACATAGTACTCTACTCTTGACCAGGATCCAGTCCAGGTGAACATAGTACTCTACTGTTGAACAGGATCCAGGCCCATTGAACATAGTACTCTACTGTTGACCAGGACCCAGGCCAGGTGAACATAGTACTCTACTGTTGACCAGGATCCAGGCCCGTTGAACATAGTACTCTACTGTTGACCAGGATCCAGGCCAGGTGAACATAGTACTCTACTGTTGACCAGGATCCAGGCCAGGTGAACATAGTACTCTACTGTTGACCAGGATCCAGGCCAGGTGAACATAGTACTCTACTGTTGACCAGGATCCAGGCCAGGTGAACATAGTACTCTACTGTTGACCAGGACCCAGGCCAGGTGAACATAGTACTCTACTGTTGACCAGTATCCAGGCCAGGTGAACATAGTACTCTACTGTTGACCAGTATCCAGGCCAGGTGAACATAGTACTCTACTGTTGACCAGTATCCAGGCCAGGTGAACATAGTACTCTACTGTTGAACAGGATCCAGGCCAGGTGAACATAGTACTCTACTGTTGACCAGGATCCAGTCCAGGTGAACATAGTACTCTACTGTTGACCAGGATCCAGGCCAGGTGAACATAGTACTCTACTGTTGAACAGGATCCAGGCCCGTTGAACATAGTACTCTACTGTTGACCAGGATCCAGGCCAGTTGAAAAATTCATTCATCTACTTAGTATTTCCTGTAAGATTTATTCCCTCCAAAAGCAAACGCTCATTGGAACTTTTAGGCAATTAATATGTCGTTCACAGTCATAAAAAAACATAATATTCTCCACAAGATCCACAGAGTGTTTTATGCACAGCATGTCTGCATGAAAAATAAGTGGAGAGAGAGAGCGAGAGCCATAACACATACTCCACCAGTCCAACGTGTGGACACACCTATTCATTCCAGGGTTTTTCTTTATTTGTACTATTTTCTACATTGTAGAATAATAGTGAAGACATCAACACTATGAAATAACACATATGGAATAATGTGAAAACCAAAAAAGTGTTAAACAAATCAAAAGGTTTATTTATATTTGACATTCTTCAATGTAGCCACCATTTTGCCTTAATGACAGCTTTGCAAACTCTTGGCAATGTTTAATTGTTTACTATTTTTATCTCTATGAAATTCGCTGGTCCTCCGCTTCCTCCTCCGAGGAGCTGGCTGATACATGTCATTGTTACATTACATAATTATAATAATAAACATAATTCATCATCTCTATTGTCTCTAATCTTACTTTACATGACTCTCCAAACCAATTCGATAACCTCTGCATCTCAAATCGAACCCTGTTCTCTATATATCTCACTGGTCACCTCATTTGGCCGCCTTTCCTTCCAGTTCTCTGCTGCCTGTGACTGGAACAAATTACAAAAATCGCTGAAGTTGGAGACTTTAGGGTCCTGACTCTATAGTCTACTACTCTACCTTTATCCAGGGTCCTGACTCTATAGTCTACTACTCTACCTTTATCCAGGGTCCTGACTCTATAGTCTACTACTCTACCTTTATCCAGGGTCCTGACTCTATAGTCTACTACTCTACCTTTATCCAGGGTCCTGACTCTATAGTCTACTACTCTACCTTTATCCAGGGTCCTGACTCTATAGTCTATTACTCTACCTTTATCCAGGGTCCTGACTCTATAGTCTACTACTCTACCTTTATCCAGGGTCCTGACTCTATAGTCTACTACTGTACCTTTATCCAGGGTCCTGACTCTATAGTCTATTACTCTACCTTTATCCAGGGTCCTGACTCTATAGTCTACTACTCTACCTTTATCCAGGGTCCTGACTCTATAGTCTACTACTCTACCTTTATCCAGGGTCCTGACTCTATAGTCTACTACTCTACCTTTATCCAGGGTCCTGACTCTATAGTCTATTACTCTACCTTTATCCAGGGTCCTGACTCTATAGTCTACTACTCTACCTTTATCCAGGGTCCTGACTCTATAGTCTACTACTCTACCTTTATCCAGGGTCCTGACTCTATAGTCTATTACTCTACCTTTATCCAGGGTCCTGACTCTATAGTCTACTACTCTACCTTTATCCAGGGTCCTGACTCTATAGTCTACTACTCTACCTTTATCCAGGGTCCTGACTCTATAGTCTACTACTCTACCTTTATCCAGGGTCCTGACTCTATAGTCTACTACTCTACCTTTATCCAGGGTCCTGACTCTATAGTCTACTACTCTACCTTTATCCAGGGTCCTGACTCTATAGTCTATTACTCTACCTTTATCCAGGGTCCTGACTCTATAGTCTACTACTCTACCTTTATCCAGGGTCCTGACTCTATAGTCTACTACTCTACCTTTATCCAGGGTCCTGACTCTATAGTCTATTACTCTACCTTTATCCAGGGTCCTGACTCTATAGTCTATTACTCTACCTTTATCCAGGGTCCTGACTCTATAGTCTACTACTCTACCTTTATCCAGGGTCCTGACTCTATAGTCTATTACTCTACCTTTATCCAGGGTCCTGACTCTATAGTCTACTACTCTACCTTTATCCAGGGTCCTGACTCTATAGTCTACTACTCTACCTTTATCCAGGGTCCTGACTCTATAGTCTATTACTCTACCTTTCTCCAGGGTCATGACTCTATAGTCTAATGTAATGTCACGGACTTGAGGAATGTCCCAAAAGACAGCAGCAGTAGTAGTTCCTCATGGTTCTATAGTCTGGTCAGTAGTCGTCCCTCATGGCTCTATAGTCTGGTCAGTAGTAGTTCCTCATGGCTCTATAGTCTGGTCAGTAGTAGTCCCTCATGGCTCTATAGTCTGGTCAGTAGTAGTTCCTCATGTCACTATAGTCTGGTCAGTAGTAGTCCCTCATGGCTCTATAGTCTGGTCAGTAGTAGTTCCTCATGGCTCTATAGTCTGGTCAGTAGTAGTCCCTCATGGCTCTATAGTCTGGTCAGTAGTAGTCCCTCATGGCTCTATAGTCTGGTCAGTAGTCGTTCCTCATGGCTCTATAGTCTGGTCAGTAGTAGTCCCTCATGGCTCTATAGTCTGGTCAGTAGTAGTCCTCATGGCTCTATAGTCTGGTCAGTAGTCGTTCCTCATGGCTCTATAGTCTGGTCAGTAGTAGTACCTCATGGCTCTATAGTCTGGCTCTATAGTCTGGTCAGTAGTAGTCCCTCATGGCACTATAGTCTGGTCAGTAGTAGTTCCTCATGTCACTATAGTCTGGTCAGTAGTAGTTCCTCATGGCTCTATAGTCTGGTCAGTAGTAGTTCCTCATGGCTCTATAGTCTGGTCAGTAGTAGTACCTCATGGCTCTATAGTCTGGTCAGTAGTAGTCCCTCATGGCTCTATAGTCTGGTCAGTAGTACTCCCTCATGGCTCTATAGTCTGGCTCTATAGTCTGGTCAGTAGTAGTCCCTCATGGCTCTATAGTCTGGTCAGTAGTAGTTCCTCATGGCTCTATAGTCTGGTCAGTAGTAGTTCCTCATGGCTCTATAGTCTGGTCAGTAGTAGTTCCTCATGGCTCTATAGTCTGGTCAGTAGTAGTTCCTCATGGCTCTATAGTCTGGTCAGTAGTACTCCCTCATGGCTCTATAGTCTGGTCAGTAGTACTCCCTCATGGCTCTATAGTCTGGTCAGTAGTCGTTCCTCATGGCTCTATAGTCTGGCTCTATAGTCTGGTCAGTAGTCGTTCCTCATGGCTCTATAGTCTGGTCAGTAGTAGTGCCTCATGGCTCTATAGTCTGGTCAGTAGTCGTTCCTCATGGCTCTATAGTCTGGCTCTATAGTCTGGTCAGTAGTAGTCCCTCATGGCTCTATAGTCTGGTCAGTAGTAGTTCCTCATGGCTCTATAGTCTGGTCAGTAGTAGTTCCTCATGGCTCTATAGTCTGGTCAGTAGTACTCCCTCATGGCTCTATAGTCTGGTCAGTAGTACTCCCTCATGGCTCTATAGTCTGGCTCTATAGTCTGGTCAGTAGTAGTCCCTCATGGCACTATAGTCTGGTCAGTAGTAGTTCCTCATGGCACTATAGTCTGGTCAGTAGTAGTTCCTCATGGTTCTATAGTCTGGTCAGTAGTAGTCCCTCATGGCTCTATAGTCTGGCTCTATAGTCTGGTCAGTAGTCGTTCCTCATGGCTCTATAGTCTGGTCAGTTGTAGTCCCTCATGGCTCTATAGTCTGGTCAGTAGTCGTTCCTCATGGCTCTATAGTCTGGTCAGTAGTAGTTCCTCATGGCTCTATAGTCTGGTCAGTAGTAGTTCCTCATGGCTCTATAGTCTGGTCAGTAGTAGTCCCTCATGGCTCTATAGTCTGGCTCTATAGTCTGGTCAGTAGTCGTTCCTCATGGCTCTATAGTCTGGTCAGTAGTAGTTCCTCATGGCTCTATAGTCTGGTCAGTAGTAGTTCCTCATGGTTCTATAGTCTGGTCAGTAGTACTCCCTCATGGCTCTATAGTCTGGTCAGTAGTACTCCCTCATGGCTCTATAGTCTGGTCAGTAGTAGTTCCTCATGGCTCTATAGTCTGGTCAGTAGTAGTTCCTCATGGGTCTATAGTCTGGTCAGTAGTAGTTCCTCATGGCTCTATAGTCTGGCTCTATAGTCTGGTCAGTAGTAGTCCCTCATGGCACTATAGTCTGGTCAGTAGTAGTTCCTCATGTCACTATAGTCTGGTCAGTAGTAGTTCCTCATGGCTCTATAGTCTGGTCAGTAGTAGTTCCTCATGGCTCTATAGTCTGGTCAGTAGTAGTTCCTCATGGCTCTATAGTCTGGTCAGTAGTAGTTCCTCATGGCTCTATAGTCTGGTCAGTAGTAGTACCTCATGGCTCTATAGTCTGGTCAGTAGTAGTCCCTCGTGGCTCTATAGTCTGGTCAGTTGTAGTCCCTCATGGCTCTATAGTCTGGCTCTATAGTCTGGTCAGTAGTAGTCCCTCATGGCTCTATAGTCTGGTCAGTAGTAGTCCCTCATGGCTCTATAGTCTGGTCAGTAGTAGTCCCTCATGGCTCTATAGTCTGGCTGGTCAGTAGTAGTCCCTCATGGCTCTATAGTCTGGTCAGTAGTAGTCCCTCATGGCTCTATAGTCTGGTCAGTAGTAGTCCCTCATGGCTCTATAGTCTGGTCAGTAGTAGTCCCTCATGGCTCTATAGTCTGGTCAGTAGTAGTCCCTCATGGCTCTATAGTCTGGTCAGTAGTAGTCCCTCATGGCTCTATAGTCTGGTCAGTAGTAGTCCCTCATGGCTCTATAGTCTGGTCAGTAGTAGTCCCTCATGGCTCTATAGTCTGGTCAGTAGTACTCCCTCATGGCTCTATAGTCTGGTCAGTTGTAGTCCCTCATGGCTCTATAGTCTGGCTCTATAGTCTGGTCTGGGGTTGTGCTTTGGCAAAGTGGGTGGGGTTATATCCTGCCTAGTTGGCCCTGTCCGGGGGTATTGTCGGATGAGGCCAGTGTCTCCCGACCCCTCCTGTCTCTGCCTCCAGTATTTATGCTGCAGTAGTTTATGTGTCGGGGGGCTGGGATCAGTCTGTTATATCTGTAGTATTTCTCCTGTGTTAATTTAAGTATGCTCTCTCTAATTCTCTCTTTCTCTCTTTCTTTCTCTCAGAGGACCTGAGCCCTGGGACCATGCCTCAAGACTTCCTGGCCTGATGAATCTTTGCTGTCCCGAGTCCACCTGGTTGTGCTGCTGCTCCAGTTTCAACTGTTCTGCCTGCGGCTATGGAACCCTGACCTGATCACCGGACGTGCTACCTGTCCTGGACCTGCTGTTTTTGACTCTCTCTACCGCACCTGTTGTCTCTAACTCTGAATGACCTGCTATAAAAAGCTAACTGACATTTACTCTTGAGGTGCTGACCTGTTTCACCCTCGACACCAACTATGATTATTATTATTTGAACCTGCTGGTCATCTATAAACGTTTGAACATCTTGGCGATGTTCTGTTATAATCTCCACCAGGCACAGCCAGAAGAGGACTGGCCACCCCTCATAGCCTGGTTCCTCTCTAGGTTTCTTCCTAGGTTCCGGCCTTTCTAGGGAGTTTTTCTTAGCCACCGTGCTTCTACATCTGCATTGCTTGCTGTTTGGGGTTTTTAGGCTGGGTTTCTGTATAGCACTTTGTGACATCGGCTGATGTAAAAAGGACTTTATAAATACATTTGATTGAATGATGAAAGTGAGAGAGGGAGCGAGATGTGGGAAGGGAGTGGAAGACAGACAGAGAGAGAGATGGAGAGAGGAACAGAGACAGAAAGACAGCAGTGCAAATATACTTAGACTTGAATATTTAAACAACTCTTCTCTTCCAACTTGTTTGGCAATCGTATCTTACTATGGGGGAAGGATGGCCAGCCAAACAGGAGGGTGATTTTTACTAAAGAGAAGGAGGCTGTGCTGACGGAGATGCATGCTGGCCATTTTGGAGTGAAGTGAATGATTGCCAAAATCAACCTACGCTTCTTCTGATGGGGAATTGTCAAGGAGGTGGACAGCTGGCCAAGTGAAATAACCTTTTTGTTTATGAATCATTCTATTATATCTGAAATGCTTATGATTTCAATGAATGTCATATCAGAGAGCACACAATGTTTCAATGTGTCACGTTGTGCTTAAAGTTCAGTACCCTGTCTAGCCTGCCAGAAGTCTGAGAGGGTGAAGACTGTGGTACCAGAGTCCTGTCTAGCCTGCCAGAAGTCTGAGAGGGTGAAGACTGTGGTACCAGAGTCCTGTCTCGCCTGCCAGAAGTCTGAGAGGGTCAAGACTGTGACACCATAGTCCAAAAGAACCAGCCAGAAGCCTGAGAGGGCGAGGACTCTGGTACCAAAGTCCAAAAGAGCCTGCCAGAAGTCTGAGAGGGTCAAGACTGTGACACCATAGTCCAAAAGAGCCAGCCAGAAATCTGAGAGGGTGAGGACTGTGACACCATAGTCCAAAAGAACCAGCCAGAAGTCTGAGAGGGTCAAGACTGTGGTACCAGAGTCCAAAAGAGCCTGCCAGAAGTCTGAGAGGGTGAGGACTGTGGTACCAGAGTCCAAAAGAACCAGCCAGAAGTCTGAGAGGGTCAAGACTGTGGTACCAGAGTCCAAAAGAGCCTGCCAGAAGTCTGAGAGGGTCAAGACTGTGGTACCAGAGTCCAAAAGAGCCTGCCAGAAGTCTGAGAGGGTGAGGACTCTGGTACCAAAGTCCAAAAGAACCAGCCAGAAGTCTGAGAGGGCGAGGACTGTGGTACCAGAGTCCTGTCTAGCCTGCCAGAAGTCTGAGAGGGTCAAGACTGTGGTAACATAGTCCAAAAGAACCAGCCAGAAGTCTGAGAGGGTGAGGACTCTGGTACCAAAGTCCAAAAGAACCAGCCAGAAGTCTGAGAGGGCGAGGACTGTGGTACCAGAGTCCTGTCTAGCCTGCCAGAAGTCTGAGAGGGTCAAGACTGTGGTAACATAGTCCAAAAGAACCAGCCAGAAGTCTGAGGGGGCGAGGACTGTGGTACCAGAGTCCAAGTCCATCAAAGTTGTTTTCACCAAAGCACATGATCTGTAAGTGTCCCAATGCAAATTATGCCCCGATAAGTTCTGTAATGGTTGCTGTATTTGACCACAGCGGAGCTCAACATTATAGTGTGTGTGTGTGTGTGTGTGTGTGTGTGTGTGTGTGTGTGTGTGTGTGCGTCAGTATCCTTACAAATATGAAAATCTGCAGACTGTGTGACACAGATACAGGTCAGAATAAAGTCATCTTCTCTCTAACACTTTAAATGTTAGGGCTGGACCTCATTGGACCACTTTAAATGTTAGGGGTGGACCTCATTGGACCACTTTAAATGTTAGGGCTGGACCTCATTGGACCACTTTAAATGTTAGGGGTGGACCTCATTGGACCACTTTAAATGTTAGGGCTGGACCTCGTTGGACCCTCCACTAGGAATGGCAAGAGCTGGTGTCTGACGGCGACCGATCACATTACCAAGTGGGTGGAGGCAATACCCAAATGTCAGTACAGGAAGAGTATGTGCTTAACTCCCTTCTGTAAACCCATTACAAAGGGTGCTTGGAACCAAAAACAGATTTTCGTTTCTCATGATTCCCATCAAGGATGAGAGTAGCAAGGCCACCTCCACGGCCATGGGGGACCAATGAGAGTAGCAAGGCCACCTCCACGGCCATGGGGGACCAATGAGAGTAGCAAGGCCACCTCCACGGCCATGGGGGACCAATGAGAGTAGCAAGGCCACCTCCACGGCGATGGGGGACCAATGAGAGTAGCAAGGCCACCTCCACGGCCATGGGGGACCAATGAGAGTAGCAAGGCCACCTCCACGGCGATGGGGGACCAATGAGACTAGCAAGGCCACCTCCACGGCGATGGGGGACCAATGAGACTAGCAAGGCCACCTCCACGGCGATGGGGGACCAATGAGACTAGCAAGGCCACCTCCACGGCGATGGGGGACCAATGAGAGTAGCAAGGCCACCTCCATGGCGATGGGGGACCATGAGAGTAGCAAGGCCACCTCCACGGCCATGGGGGACCAATGAGAGTAGCAAGGCCACCTCCACGGCCATGGGGGACCAATGAGAGTAGCAAGGCGATGGGGGACCAATGAGACTAGCAAGGCCACCTCCACGGCCATGGGGGACCAATGAGAGTAGCAAGGCCACCTCCACGGCCATGGGGGACCAAAGAGACTAGCAAGGCCACCTCCACGGCGATGGGGGACCAAAGAGACTAGCAAGGCCACCTCCACGGCCATGGGGGACCAAAGAGACTAGCAAGGCCACCTCCACGGCGATGGGGGACCAAAGAGACTAGCAAGGCCACCTCCACGGCGATGGGGGACCAAAGAGACTAGCAAGGCCACCTCCACGGCCATGGGGGACCAAAGAGACTAGCAAGGCCACCTCCACGGCGATGGGGGACCAAAGAGACTAGCAAGGCCACCTCCACGGCGATGGGGGACCAAAGAGACTAGCAAGGCCACCTCCACGGCGATGGGGGACCAAAGAGACTAGCAAGGCCACCTCCATGGCGATGGGGACCAAAGAGACTAGCAAGGCCACCTCCACGGCCATGGGGGACCAAAGAGACTAGCAAGGCCACCTCCACAGCCATGGGGGACCAATGAGACTAGCAAGGCCACCTCCACGGCCATGGGGGACCAATGAGACTAGCAAGGCCACCTCCACGGCCATGGGGGACCAATGAGACTAGCAAGGCCACCTCCACGGCCATGGGGGACCAATGAGACTAGCAAGGCCACCTCCACGGCCATGGGGGACCAATGAGACTAGCAAGGCCACCTCCACGGCCATGGGGGACCAATGAGACTAGCAAGGCCACCTCCACGGCCATGGGGGACCAATGAGACTAGCAAGGCCACCTCCACGGCCATGGGGGACCAATGAGAGTAGCAAGGCCACCTCCACGGCCATGGGGGACCAATGAGACTAGCAAGGCCACCTCCACGGCCATGGGGGACCAATGAGACTAGCAAGGCCACCTCCACGGCGATGGGGGACCAATGAGACTAGCAAGGCCACCTCCACGGCGATGGGGGACCAATGAGACTAGCAAGGCCACCTCCACGGCGATGGGGGACCAATGAGACTAGCAAGGCCACCTCCACGGCCATGGGGGACCAATGAGACTAGCAAGGCCACCTCCACGGCCATGGGGGACCAATGAGACTAGCAAGGCCACCTCCACGGCCATGGGGGACCAATGAGATAGCAAGGCCATCTCCACGGCGATGGGGGACCAATGAGACTAGCAAGGCCACCTCCACGGCGATGGGGGACCAATGAGACTAGCAAGGCCACCTCCACGGCGATGGGGGACCAATGAGAGTAGCAAGGCCACCTCCACGGCCATGGGGGACCAATGAGACTAGCAAGGCCACCTCCACGGCGATGGGGGACCAATGAGACTAGCAAGGCCACCTCCACGGCGATGGGGGACCAATGAGACTAGCAAGGCCACCTCCACGGCGATGGGGGACCAATGAGACTAGCAAGGCCACCTCCACGGCGATGGGGGACCAATGAGACTAGCAAGGCCACCTCCACGGCCATGGGGGACCAATGAGAGTAGCAAGGCCACCTCCACGGCCATGGGGGACCAATGAGAGTAGCAAGGCCACCTCCACGGCCATGGGGACCAATGAGAGTAGGGCCACTCAACGGCCATGGGGGACCAATGAGACTAGCAAGGCCACCTCCACGGCCATGGGGGACCAATGAGACTAGCAAGGCCACCTCCACGGCCATAGGGGACCAATGAGAGTAGCAAGGCGATGGGGGACCAATGAGACTAGCAAGGCCACCTCCACGGCCATGGGGGACCAATGAGAGTAGCAAGGCCACCTCCACGGCCATGGGGGACCAATGAGACTAGCAAGGCCACCTCCACGGCGATGGGGGACCAATGAGAGTAGCAAGGCCACCTCCATGGCGATGGGGCACCAATGAGACTAGCAAGGCCACCTCCACGGCGATGGGGGACCAATGAGACTAACAAGGCCACCTCCACGGCCATGGGGGACCAATGAGAGTAGCAAGGCCACCTCCACGGCCATGGGGGACCAATGAGACTAGCAAGGCCACCTCCACGGCCATGGGGGACCAATGAGAGTAGCAAGGCCACCTCCACGGCCATGGGGGACCAATGAGACTAGCAAGGCCACCTCCACGGCCATGGGGGACCAATGAGAGTAGCAAGGCGATGGGGGACCAATGAGACTAGCAAGGCCACCTCCACGGCCATGGGGGACCAATGAGACTAGCAAGGCCACCTCCACGGCCATGGGGGACCAATGAGACTAGCAAGGCCACCTCCACGGCGATGGGGGACCAATGAGACTAGCAAGGCCACCTCCACGGCGATGGGGGACCAATGAGACTAGCAAGGCCACCTCCATGGCGATGGGGGACCAATGAGACTAGCAAGGCCACCTCCACGGCCATGGGGGACCATCTTCAAGGTTCTTTGGAGGTCATCTTGAATTAATTATTAGGTCATGAACACTGGAACGCGGATGTTATGCTTTATATTCTGTCACCAATGGTTTGTTTTATGTATTTTTTACAATTTGTTTTTTCTATGGTACAAAATCAGACATTTTTCAATATTTTACATTGTCAATAGATATCCCCTCCTCCAGGTTTGGTGAATGGACCAACCAGACCCTCAAGACTGCCATGGTCAAGTCCCTTCATTGGTATCAGGAAGGATGGGAGATCAACCTGAAGGTAATTCTCTTTGCACACAACAGCAGCATCCAGGCCGAGTACGGACGGAGCCGCAGCTGTTGACTGAGGTAAAAAATGCAGCTGTATAAACAATTATTACATATACGATAGTCTTTCAAATGTGTGGTTGACTTAGTGTTGTTGTTTGTCTATTAGTGTTGTTGTTGTCTATTAATGTTGTTGTCTATTAGTGTTGTTGTTGTCTATTAATGTTGTTGTCTATTAGTGTTGTTGTTTGTCTATTAGTGTTGTTGTCGATTAGTGTTGCTTTTCTATTAGTGTTGTTGTTGTCTATTAGTGTTGTTGTTGTCTATTAGTGTTGTTGTCTATTAGTGTTTTTGTTGTCTATTAGTGTTGTTGTTGTCTATTAGTGTTGTTGTTTGTCTATTAGTGTTGTTGTCTACTAGTGTTGTCATCTATTAATGTTGTGTCTATTAGTGTTGTTGTTTGTCTATTAGTGTTGTTGTCTATTAGTGTTGTTGTCTATTAGTGTTGTTATCTATGAGTGTTGTTGTCTATTAGTGTTGTTATCTATTAGTGTTGTTGTCTATTAGTGTTGTTGTCTATTAGTGTTGTTGTTGTTTGTCTATTAGTGTTGTTGTCTATTAGTGTTGTTGTCTATTAGTGCTGTTGTTGTCTATTAGTGTTGTTGTCTATTAGTGCTGTTGTTTGTCTATTAGTGTTGTTGTTGTCTATTAGTGGTGTTGTCTATTAGTGTTGTTTGTCTATTAGAGTTGTTGTCTATTAGTGTTGTTGTTGTCTATTAGTGGTGTTTGTCTATTAGAGTTGTTGTCTATTAGTGTTGTTTGTCTATTAGAGTTGTTGTCTATTAGTGTTGTTGTTTGTCTATTAGTGTTGTTGTCTATTAGTGTTGTTGTCTATTAGTGTTGTTGTCTATTAGTGTTGTGTCTATTAGTGTTGTTGTCTATTAGTGTTGTTGTCTATTAGTGTTGTTGTTTGTCTATTAGTGTTGTTGTCTATTAGTGTTGTTGTCTATTAGTGTTGTTGTTTGTCTATTAGTGTTGTTGTTTGTCTATTAGTGTTGTTGTCTATTAGTGTTGTTGTTTGTCTATTAGTGTTGTTGTTTGTCTATTAGTGTTGTTGTTGTTGTCTATTAGTGTTGTTGTTTGTCTATTAGTGTTGTTGTCTATTAGTGTTGTTGTTGTCTATTAGTGGTGTTGTCTATTAGTGTTGTTGTTGTCTATTAGTGTTGTTGTCTATTAGTGTTGTTGTTGTCTATTAGTGCTGTTGTTTGTCTATTAGTGTTGTTGTCTGTCTATTAGTGTTGTTGTTTGTCTATTAGAGTTGTTGTCTATTAGTGTTGTTGTTTGTCTATTAGTGTTGTTGTCTATTAGTGTTGTTGTCTATTAGTGTTGTTGTCTGTCTATTAGTGTTGTTGTCTATTAGTGTTGTTGTCTTTTAGTGTTGTTGTTTATCTATTAGTGTTGTTGTTTGTCTATTAGTGTTGTTGTCTATTAGTGTTGTTGTCTATTAGTGTTGTTGTCTTTTAGTGTTGTTGTTTATCTATTAGTGTTGTCTGTCTATTAGTGTTGTTGTCTGTCTATTCGTGTTCTTGTCTATTCGTGTTGTTGTTTGTCTATTAGTGGTGTTATCTATTAGTGTTGTTGTCTATTAGTGTTGTTGTATATTAGTGGTGTTGTTGTCTATTAGTGCTGCTGTTTGTCTATTAGTGTTGTTGTCTATAAGTGTTGTTGTCTTTTACTGTTGTTGTTTATCTATTAGTGTTGTTGTCTATTAGTGTTGTTGTTATCTATTAATGTTGTTGTCTATTAGTGTTGTTGTTGTCTATTAATGTTGTTGTCTATTAGTGTTGTTGTTTGTCTATTAGTGTTGTTGTCTATTAGTGTTATTGTTTGTCTATTAGTGTTGTTGTTGTCTATTAGTGTTGCTTTTCTATTAGTGTTGTTGTTGTCTATTAGTGTTGTTGTCGATTAGTGATGTTGTCTATTAGTGTTGTTGTCTATTAGTGTTTTGTTGTCTATTAGTGTTGTTGTTTATTAGTGTTGTTGTCTATTAGTGTTGTTGTTTGTCTATTAGTGTTGTTGTCTACTAGTGTTTTTGTCTATTAGTGTTGTTGTCTATTAGTGTTGTTGTCGATTAGTGTTGTTGTCTATTAATGTTGTGTCTATTAGTGTTGTTGTTGTCTATTAGTGTTGTTGTCTATTAGTGTTGTTGTCTATGAGTGTTCTTGTCTATTAGTGTTGTTGTCTATTAGTGTTGTTGTCTATTAGTGTTGTTGTCTATTAGTGTTGTCGTCTATTAATGTTGTTGTCTATTCGTGTTGTTGTCTATTAGTGTTGTTGTTTGTCTATTAGTGTTGTTGTCTATTAGTGTTGTTGTCTATTAGTGCTGTTGTTTGTCTATTAGTGTTGTTGTTGTCTATTAGTGTTGTTGTCTATTAGTGTTGTTGTCTATTAGTGTTGTTGTCTATTAGTGTTGTTGTCTATTAGTGTTGTTGTTGTCTATTAGTGTTGTTGTCTATTAGTGTTGTTGTCTATTAGTGTTGTTGTCTATTAGTGTTGTTGTCTATTAGTGTTGTTGTTTGTCTATTAGTGTTGTTGTTGTCTATTAGTGTTGTTGTCTATTAGTGTTGTTGTCTATTAGTGTTGTTGTCTATTAGTGTTGTTGTCTATTAGTTTTGTTGTCTATTAGTGTTGTTGTCTATTAGTGTTGTTGTCTATTAGTGTTGTTGTCTATTAGTGTTGTTGTTTGTCTATTAGTGTTGTTGTTTGTCTATTAGTGTTGTTGTCTATTAGTGCTGTTGTTTGTCTATTAGTGTTGTTGTTGTCTATTAGTGTTGTTGTTTGTCTATTAGTGTTGTTGTTTGTCTATTAGTGTTGTTGTCTATTAGTGTTGTTGTTGTCTATTAGTGCTGTTGTCTATTAGTGTTGTTGTTGTCTATTAGTGTTGTTGTCTATTAGTGTTGTTGTTGTCTATTAGTGCTGTTGTTTGTCTATTAGTGTTGTTGTAGGTCTATTAGTGTTGTTTGTCTATTAGAGTTGTTGTCTATTAGTGTTGTTGTTTGTCTATTAGTGTTGTTGTCTATTAGTGTTGTTGTCTATTAGTGTTGTTGTTTGTCTATTAGTGTTGTTGTCTATTAGTGTTGTTGTTTATCTATTAGTGTTGTTGTCTATTAGTGTTGTTGTCTATTAGTGTTGTTGTTTGTCTATTAGTGTTGTTGTCTATTAGTGTTGTTGTCTTTTAGTGTTGTTGTTTATCTATTAGTGTTGTTGTCTATTAGTGTTGTTGTCTTTTAGTGTTGTTGTCTATTAGTGTTGTCTGTCTATTAGTGTTGTTGTCTATTAGTGTTGTTGTCTTTTAGTGTTGTTGTTTATCTATTAGTGTTGTTGTCTATTAGTGTTGTTGTTGTCTATTAGTGCTGTTGTTTGTCTATTAGTGTTGTTGTCTATTAGTGTAGTTGTCTTTTACTGTTGTTGTTTATCTATTAGTGTTGTTGTCTATTAGTGTTGTTGTCTTTTAGTGTTGTTGTCTATTAGTGTTGTCTGTCTATTAGTGTTGTTGTCTGTCTATTAGTGTTGTTGTCTATTAGTGTTGTTATCTATTAGTGTTGTTATCTATTAGTGTTGTTGTCTATTATTGTTGTTGTTATCTATTAGTGTTCTTGTCTATTAGTGTTGTTGTCTTTTAGTGTTGTTGTTTATCTATTAGTGCTGTTGTCTATTAGTGTTGTTGTTGTCTATTAGTGTTGTTTGTCTATTAGTGTTGTTGTCTATTAGTGTTGTTGTCTATTAGTGTTGTTGTCTTTTAGTGTTGTTGTCTGTCTATTAGTGTTGTTGTCTATTAGTGTTGTTGTCTTTTAGTGTTGTTGTCTGTCTATTAGTGTTGTTGTCTATTAGTGTTGTTGTCTTTTAGTGTTGTTGTTTATCTATTAGTGTTGTTGTCTATTAGTGTTGTTGTTGTCTATTAGTGTTGTTGTTTGTCTATTAGTGTTGTTGTCTATTAGTGTTCTTGTCTATTAGTGTTCTTGTCTATTAGTGTTGTTGTCTATTAGTGGTGTTGTTGTCTATTAGTGGTGTTGTTGTCTATTAGTGCTGCTGTTTGTCTATTCGTGTTCTTGTCTATTAGTGTTGTTTGTCTATTATTGCTGTTGTTTGTCTATTAGTGTTGTTGTCTATTAGTGTTGTTGTCTTTTACTGTTGTTGTCTGTCTATTAGTGTTGTTGTCTATTAGTGTTGTTGTCTATTAATGTTGTTGTCTATTAGTGTTGTTGTCTATTATTGTTGTTGTTTGTCTATTAGTGTTGTTGTCTATTAGTGTTGTTGTCTATTAGTGCTGTTGTTTGTCTATTAGTGTTGTTGTTGTCTATTAGTGTTGTTGTCTATTAGTGTTGTTGTCTATTAGTGTTGTTGTCTATTAGTGTTGTTGTCTATTAGTGTTGTTGTTTGTCTATTAGTGTTGTTGTTTGTCTATTAGTGTTGTTGTCTATTAGTGTTGTTGTTGTCTATTAGTGTTGTTGTCTATTAGTGTTGTTGTCTATTAGTGTTGTTGTCTATTAGTGTTGTTGTCTATTAGTGTTGTTGTTTGTCTATTAGTGTTGTTGTTGTCTATTAGTGTTGTTGTCTATTAGTGTTGTTGTCTATTAGTGTTGTTGTCTATTAGTGTTGTTGTCTATTAGTGTTGTTGTCTATTAGTGTTGTTGTCTATTAGTGTTGTTGTCTATTAGTGTTGTTGTCTATTAGTGTTGTTGTCTATTAGTGTTGTTGTCTATTAGTGTTGTTGTTTGTCTATTAGTGTTGTTGTTTGTCTATTAGTGTTGTTGTCTATTAGTGTTGTTGTTGTCTATTAGTGTTGTTGTCTATTAGTGTTGTTGTCTATTAGTGTTGTTGTTGTCTATTAGTGTTGTTGTTGTCTATTAGTGCTGTTGTTTGTCTATTAGTGTTGTTGTTGTCTATTAGTGGTGTTGTCTATTAGTGTTGTTTGTCTATTAGAGTTGTTGTCTATTAGTGTTGTTGTTTGTCTATTAGTGTTGTTTGTCTATTAGTGTTGTTGTCTGTCTATTAGTGTTGTTGTCTGTCTATTAGTGTTGTTGTCTATTAGTGTTGTTGTTTGTCTATTAGTGTTGTTGTCTATTAGTGTTGTTGTTTGTCTATTAGTGTTGTTGTCTATTAGTGTTGTTGTCTATTAGTGTTGTTGTCTATTAGTGTTGTTGTTTATCTATTAGTGTTGTCTGTCTATTAGTGTTGTTGTCTGTCTATTAGTGTTGTCTGTCTATTAGTGTTGTTGTTTGTCTATTTGTGTTCTTGTCTATTAGTGTTGTTGTCTATTAGTGTTGTTGTATATTAGTGGTGTTGTTGTCTATTAGTGCTGCTGTTTGTCTATTAGTGTTGTTGTCTATAAGTGTTGTTGTCTTTTACTGTTGTTGTTTATCTATTAGTGTTGTTGTCTATTAGTGTTGTTGTTGTCTATTAGTGCTGTTTGTCTATTAGTGTTGTTGTTGTCTATTAGTGTTGTTGTTGTCTATTATTGTTGTTGTCTATTAGTGTTGTTGTCTATTAGTGTTGTTGTTGTCTATTAGTGCTGTTTGTCTATTAGTGTTGTTGTTGTCTATTAGTGTTGTTGTTGTCTATTAGTGCTGTTTGTCTATTAGTGTTGTTGTTGTCTATTAGTGCTGTTTGTCTATTAGTGTTGTTGTTGTCTATTAGTGTTGTTGTCTATTAGTGTTGTTGTCTTTTAGTGTTGTTGTCTATTAGTGTTGTCTGTCTATTAGTGTTGTTGTCTGTCTATTAGTGTTGTTGTCTATTAGTGTTGTTATCTATTAGTGTTGTTGTTTATCTATTAGTGTTGTTGTCTATTAGTGTTGTTGTTATCTATTAGTGTTGTTTGTCTATTAGTGTTGTTGTTTGTCTATTAATGTTGTTGTCTATTAGTGTTGTTGTCTATTAGTGTTTTTGTCTATTAGTGTTGTTGTCTATTAGTGTTGTTGTCTATTAGTGGTGTTGTTGTCTATTAGTGCTGCTGTTTGTCTATTAGTGTTGTTGTCTATTAGTGTTGTTGTCTATTAGTGTTGTTGTTGTCTATTAGTGTTGTTTGTCTATTAGTGTTGCTGTTTGTCTATTAATGTTGTTGTCTATTAGTGTTGTGTCTATTAGTGTTGTTGTCTATTAGTGTTGTTGTTTGTCTATTAGTGTTGTTGTCTATTAGTGTTGTTGTCTATTAGTGTTGTTGTTGTCTATTATTGTTGTTGTCTATTAGTGTTGTTGTTGTCTATTAGTGTTGTTGTTGTCTATTGGTGTTGTTGTTGTCTATTAGTGTTGTTGTTTGTCAATTAGTGTTGTTGTCTATTAGTGTTGTTGTTGTCTATTAGTGTTGTTGTTTGTCTATTAGTGTTGTTGTTGTCTATTAGTGTTGTTGTCTATTATTGTTGTTGTCTATTATTGTTGTTGTCTATTAGTGTTGTTGTTGTCTATTAGTGTTGTTGTTGTCTATTCGTGTTCTTGTCTTAGTGTTGTTGTCTATTAGTGTTGTTGTCTATTAGTGTTGTTGTCTTTTAGTGTTGTTGTTTATCTATTAGTGTTGTTGTCTATTCATTTTGTTGTTTGTCTATTAGTGCTGTTGTTGTCTATTAGTGTTGTTGTTTATTAGTGTTGTTGTCTATTAGTGTTATTGTTTGTCTATTAGTGTTTTTTTGTCTATTAGTGTTGTTGTTTATTAGTGTTGTTGTCTATTAGTGTTGTTGTTTGTCTATTAGTGTTGTTGTCTATTAGTGTTGTTGTCTATTAGTGTTGTTGTCTATTAGTGTTGTTGTCTATTAGTGTTGTTGTCTATTAGTGTTGTTGTCTATTAGTGTTGTTGTCTATTAGTGTTGTTGTCTATTAGTGTTGTTGTTGTCTATTGGTGTTGTTTTCTATTAGTGTAGTTGTCTATTAGTGGTGTTGTATATTTGTTGTTGTTTGTCTATTAGTGTTGTTGTTGTTGTTGTTGTCTATTAGTGTTGTTGTCTATTAGTGTTGTTTGTCTATTAATGTTGGTGTTTGTCTATCATTGTTGTTGTTGTCTATTAGTGTTGTTGTTTGTCTATTAGTGTTGTTGTCTATTAGTGTTGTTGTCTATTAGTGTTGTTGTTTGTCTGTTCGTGTTGTTGTTGTCTATTGGTGTTCTTGTCTATTAGTGTTGTTGTCTATTAGTGTTGTTGTCTATTAGTGTTGTTGTTTGTCTATTAGTGTTGTTGTCTATTAGTGTTGTTGTCTATTAGTGTTGTTGTCTATTAGTGTTGTTGTCTATTAGTGTTGTTGTTGTCTATTAGTGTTGTTGTCTATTAGTGTTGTTGTCTATTAGTGTTGTTGTCTATTAGTGTTGTTGTCTATTAGTTGTGTTGTCTATTAGTGTTGTTGTCTATTAGTGTTGTTGTCTATTAGTGGTGTTGTCTATTAGTTTTATTTGTCTATTAGTGTTGTTGTCTATTAGTTTTATTTGTCTATTAGTGTTGATGTTTGCATTGCTATTTGCGTATAATGTACTTTCAGATGACTGAAACCCCAGGTGATGTGGGGAAAGAACGCCTTCGAAAACAACACACGTGGAGGTTTTTGACCAGGTAAAGTGTAACCTGTGTGATTGCTTGTTTCCACCTCTGTCTCCAACCCTGTTCCCTTTACCTCTGCTCCTGTTCTCCAGGACCTAGGGGTTCCACATTATTCATTGTTGTATCCTAGGACCTAAAATAGATATACACTTCCTGTCAAAACTTTTAGAACACCTACTAATTCCAGGGTTTTTCTTTATTTTTACAATTTTCTACATAGAATATTAGTGAGGACATCAGAACTATGAAATAACACATATGGACTCATGTAGTAACCAAAAAACTGTTAAACACATTCAAATACATATATATATTTACCTCAAATAGCCACCCTTTGCCTTGATGACAGCTTTGCACACTCTTGGTATTCTCTCAACCAGCTTCACCTGGAATGCTTTTCCAACTGTCTTGAAGGAGTTCCCACATATGCTGAGCACTTGTTGGCTGTATTTCCTTCACTCTGCGGTCCGACTCATCCCAAACCATCTCAATTAAGTTGAGGTCGGGGGATTGTGGTGGGCAGGTCATCTGATGCAACACTCAATCACTCTCCTTCTTGGTAAAATAGCCATTAAACAGCCTGGAGGTGTTTTGGGTCATTGTCCTGTTGAAAAACAAGTGATTATCCCACCAAGCCCAAACCAGATGGGATGGCGTATCGCTGCAGAATGCTGTGGTAGCCATGCTGGTTAAGTGTGCCCTGAATTCTAAATAAATCACAGACAGTGTCAAGAGCAAAGGACCCCTCACACCATCACACCTCCTCCTCCATGCTTCACGGTGGGAAATACACATGCAGAGATCATCTGTTCACCCACACCACGTCTCACAAAGATGCTGCGGTTGGAACCAAAAATCCACCGGTCTAATGTCCATTGCTTGTGTTTCTTGGCACAAGCAAGTCTCTTCTTATTATTGGTGTCCTTTAGTAGGGGTTTCTTTGCAGCAATTTGACCATGATGGCCTGATTCATGCAGTCTCCTCTGAACAGTTGATGTTGAGATGTGTCTGTTACTTGAACTCTGTGAAGCATTTATTTGGGTTGCAATTTCTGGGGCTGGTAACTATAATGAACTTATTCTCTGCAGCAGAGGTAACTCTGGGTCTTCCTTTCCTGTTGCGGTCCTCATGAGAGACGGTTTCATCATAGCGCTTGATGGTTTTTGCAACTGCAATTGAAGAAACTTTCAACGTTTTTGAAATGTCCATATTGACTGACCTTGTCTTAAAGTAATGATGAACTGTTGTTTCTCTGCCTATTTGAGCTGTTCTTGCCATAATATGGACTGGGTCTTTTACCAAATAGGGCTGTCTTCTGTATACCACCCCTACCTTGTCACAACACAACTGATTGGCTCAATTGCATTAAGAAGGAAAGAAATTCCACAAATTAACGTTTAACAAGGCACACTTATTAATTGAAATGCATTCTAGCTGACTACCTCATGAAGCTTGTTGAGAGAATGCCAAGAGTGTGCAAAGCTGTCATCAAGGCAAAGGGTGGCTACTTTAAAGAATCTCAATTGTAAAATATATTTAGATTTGTTTAACACTTGTTTTTTGTTGCTACATGATTCCATGTGTGTTATTTCATAGTTTGGATGTCTTCACTATTTTTCTACAATGTAGAAAATAGTTAAAAATAAAGAAAAACCCAGGAATGAGTAGGTGTTGTAAAACTTTTGACCGGTAGTGTACGGTAGTGAGCTTGCGAGAATGAATAATAGAGGATCCCTGAAATGATAATATTTCAGTGTAGATAAGGGAAGGCCAGGTTTAAATAACAACATGGCAGCCAGACTCTTCAGTGTATGAATCAAACGGATTTGCATATGAATGGAGTGGAAATTAGCTGACTTCCTGTTCTGTAAGGTAAGTAACTGTGTCAAGCAGATGACACGTTTCCTGTTTCCTTTGCCATTTCCGAAACGTAGCAATGTTTAAGACATGGATTTCACGTCACTATGTTAACAAGGTACCCACAAGTAGTTCAAATTAATGCTTTCATTTTATTAGCTAAAGAAAAGTTGTTTAAACAGTGAAAGTGTCGTGGAAATCAGCCTTGTTTGCACAGCGATGATGAAAAGAACATCATTTAGTCTGTAATGATCTCCAAAATTCGAATCATTAGGTCATCACACCGTTGATATAGCAACGGGCACTAATAGTTTATGGAATCCCATTGTGACGGAGAGAAGGACGCTATTTGACCGGGGAACATTACTTAGCATGACAGGCCCAAAGTGAGATTTGGTCACGGGCAAAACATTTTACTGCCCCTCCTGTTCACAGTGGATTATTGTTTTTGCAGTGTCATAGTAAAAATCTTACAATTATTCCCATTTTGCCAAGGGGCAGAGTAAGTGTTGTAGTTTTAAAGCTAATTTCCTGCAATTCTACACATTTTGCTGTGACTTATGACTGACCATAAGACCATGTTTATATGATATCTGTGTTAGAGTGACTAATAAAATCAATTGGGGCCCCCTGGAAGTCAGGGCCCCTGAGCCAGGGCTGGAATAACACATTTTTCCATGAGCCACAGAGAAAAATGTTTTATTGCCCATCTCATGCTATTCTACACATTTTGCCAGGAGGATGAGAGCACATTTTGTAGTTTTAAAGCTAATTTTATGCTATTCTACACATTTTGCCAGGAGGATGAGAGCACATTTTGTAGTTTTAAAGCTAATTTTATGCTATTCTACACATTTTGACAGGAGGATGAGAGCACATTTTGTAGTTTTAAAGCTAATTTTATGCTATTCTACACATTTTGACAGGAGGATGAGAGCACATTTTGCAGTTTAAAGCTAATTTTACGCTATTCTACACATTTTGACAGGATGAGAGCACATTTTGCAGTTTAAAGCTAATTTTACGCTATTCTACACATTTTGACAGGAGGATGAGAGCACATTTTGTAGTTTTAAAGCTAATGTTATGCTATTCTACACATTTTGACATTTCCTGTTAAGTGTTCATATGCTATATTGGGGGACCCAACCAAATATGAATCTATATATTTTTGGGGGGTTGGGGACCTTTCATGCCTGTGCGGTAAATGAGCCCTGAGCACATGCCCAGTTTAGTTAATGTGGTCGATTAGGCTATAAGGATTAGATAGCTGGCTAGACTACTTTACCTGGCCAGGTTAGCTGACATGTGCGAATTGAGAGACTGGCATGACAAGTGGAAATCTCCTGATGGAAGATCCTCAATCATCCAAGGAGGTGTTGTCCACAAGAGGGAAGTATTTCACCTTGACTCCTCATCTAATCGTTCAGCAGTGTCAGGGTTAAGTCTATTTTGGTACAGGGAAGGTGAGACCTTTATGTTTCACAGCATACAAAACAAACAATATTACACCACAGGAATGTACTGAATATAGGCTACTATTAATTGTGCCGTTTGTTCCCGTGTTGAAGAAACCCTACACACTGTGACTTGGGTAACTTGTCTTTGTCACAGATCTGGTCTCAGAGTCTGTGATCAAATTATCTGACCTGCACTTAAGAACCAGTCTTGTTATTCTACAATTAAAAACACATTTCGTTCATGAATTCTGAGTTATGTAGAGAGGTCATCGGGTTTGTTGATCAATACCGGAAACAGAAGAGACAGTCATGTTTTTAGGCATCGTCACATCAGTACAGTCATGTTTTTAGGCATCGTCACATCAGTCATGTTTTTAGGCATCGTCACATCAGTCATGTTTTTAGGCATCATCACATCAGTCATGTTTTTAGACATCATCACATCAGTACAGTCATGTTTTTAGACATCATCATCAGTCATGTTTTTAGGCATCGTCACATCAGTCATGTTTTTAGGCATCATCACATCAGTCATGTTTTTAGGCATCGTCACATCAGTCATGTTTTTAGGCATCATCACATCAGTACAGTCATGTTTTTAGGCATCATCACATCAGTCATGTTTTTAGGCATCGTCACATCAGTCATGTTTTTAGGCATCGTCACATCAGTACAGTCATGTTTTTAGGCATCATCACATCAGTCATGTTTTTAGGCATCGTCACATCAGTCATGTTTTTAGGCATCATCACATCAGTCATGTTTTTAGGCATCATCACATCAGTCATGTTTTTAGGCATCGTCACATCAGTCATGTTTTTAGGCATCGTCACATCAGTCATGTTTTTAGGCATCATCACATCAGTACAGTCATGTTTTTAGGCATCATCACATCAGTCATGTTTTTAGGCATCGTCACATCAGTACAGTCATGTTTTTAGGCATCATCACATCAGTCATGTTTTTAGGCATCGTCACATCAGTCATGTTTTTAGGCATCGTCACATCAGTCATGTTTTTAGGCATCATCAGTCATCAGTACAGTCATGTTTTTAGGCATCATCACATCAGTCATGTTTTTAGGCATCGTCACATCAGTACAGTCATGTTTTTAGGCATCATCACATCAGTCATGTTTTTAGACATCATCACATCAGTCATGTTTTTAGGCATCGTCACATCAGTCATGTTTTTAGGCATCGTCACATCAGTCATGTTTTTAGGCATCATCACATCAGTCATGTTTTTAGGCATCGTCACATCAGTCATGTTTTTAGGCATCGTCACATCAGTCATGTTTTTAGGCATCATCACATCAGTCATGTTTTTAGACATCATCACATCAGTACAGTCATGTTTTTAGGCATCATCACATCAGTACAGTCATGTTTTTAGGCATCATCACATCAGTCATGTTTTTAGGCATCGTCACATCAGTCATGTTTTTAGGCATCATCACATCAGTCATGTTTTTAGGCATCATCACATCAGTCATGTTTTTAGGCATCATCACATCAGTACAGTCATGTTTTTAGGCATCGTCACATCAGTCATGTTTTTAGGCATCGTCACATCAGTCATGTTTTTAGGCATCATCACATCAGTCATGTTTTTAGGCATCGTCACATCAGTCATGTTTTTAGGCATCGTCACATCAGTCATGTTTTTAGGCATCGTCATCATCAGTCATGTTTTTAGGCATCGTCACATCAGTCATGTTTTTAGGCATCGTCACATCAGTCATGTTTTTAGGCATCATCACATCAGTCATGTTTTTAGGCATCATCATCATCAGTCATGTTTTTAGGCATCATCACATCAGTCATGTTTTTAGGCATCGTCACATCAGTCATGTTTTTAGGCATCGTCACATCAGTCATGTTTTTAGGCATCATCACATCAGTCATGTTTTTAGGCATCATCACATCAGTCATGTTTTTAGGCATCATCACATCAGTCATGTTTTTAGGCATCATCACATCAGTCATGTTTTTAGGCATCATCACATCAGTACAGTCATGTTTTTAGGCATCGTCACATCAGTACAGTCATGTTTTTAGGCATCATCACATCAGTCATGTTTTTAGGCATCGTCACATCAGTCATGTTTTTAGGCATCATCACATCAGTCATGTTTTTAGGCATCGTCACATCAGTCATGTTTTTAGGCATCATCACATCAGTCATGTTTTTAGGCATCATCACATCAGTCATGTTTTTAGGCATCATCACATCAGTCATGTTTTTAGGCATCGTCACATCAGTCATGTTTTTAGGCATCATCACATCAGTCATGTTTTTAGACATCATCACATCAGTCATGTTTTTAGGCATCGTCACATCAGTCATGTTTTTAGGCATCATCACATCAGTCATGTTTTTAGACATCATCACATCAGTCATGTTTTTAGGCATCGTCATCATCAGTCATGTTTTTAGGCATCATCACATCAGTACAGTCATGTTTTTAGGCATCATCACATCAGTCATGTTTTTAGGCATCGTCACATCAGTCATGTTTTTAGGCATCATCACATCAGTCATGTTTTTAGGCATCGTCACATCAGTCATGTTTTTAGGCATCATCACATCAGTCATGTTTTTAGACATCATCACATCAGTACAGTCATGTTTTTAGACATCATCACATCAGTCATGTTTTTAGGCATCGTCACATCAGTCATGTTTTTAGGCATCATCACATCAGTCATGTTTTTAGGCATCGTCACATCAGTCATGTTTTTAGGCATCATCACATCAGTCATGTTTTTAGGCATCATCACATCAGTCATGTTTTTAGGCATCATCACATCAGTACAGTCATGTTTTTAGGCATCGTCACATCAGTCATGTTTTTAGACATCATCACATCAGTACAGTCATGTTTTTAGGCATCGTCACATCAGTCATGTTTTTAGGCATCGTCACATCAGTCATGTTTTTAGACATCATCACATCAGTCATGTTTTTAGGCATCATCACATCAGTCATGTTTTTAGGCATCGTCACATCAGTCATGTTTTTAGGCATCGTCACATCAGTCATGTTTTTAGGCATCGTCACATCAGTCATGTTTTTAGACATCATCACATCAGTCATGTTTTTAGGCATCATCTCATCAGTCATGTTTTTAGGCATCGTCACATCAGTCATGTTTTTAGGCATCGTCACATCAGTCATGTTTTTAGGCATCGTCACATCAGTCATGTTTTTAGGCATCGTCACATCAGTCATGTTTTTAGGCATCGTCACATCAGTCATGTTTTTAGACATCATCACATCAGTCATGTTTTTAGGCATCATCACATCAGTCATGTTTTTAGGCATCGTCACATCAGTCATGTTTTTAGGCATCGTCACATCAGTCATGTTTTTAGGCATCGTCACATCAGTCATGTTTTTAGGCATCGTCACATCAGTCATGTTTTTAGGCATCGTCACATCAGTCATGTTTTTAGACATCATCACATCAGTCATGTTTTTAGGCATCATCACATCAGTCATGTTTTTAGGCATCATCACATCAGTCATGTTTTTAGACATCATCACATCAGTACAGTCATGTTTTTAGGCATCGTCACATCAGTCATGTTTTTAGGCATCGTCACATCAGTCATGTTTTTAGGCATCGTCACATCAGTCATGTTTTTAGGCATCATCACATCAGTCATGTTTTTAGGCATCGTCACATCAGTCATGTTTTTAGACATCATCACATCAGTCATGTTTTTAGGCATCGTCACATCAGTCATGTTTTTAGGCATCATCACATCAGTCATGTTTTTAGACATCATCACATCAGTACAGTCATGTTTTTAGACATCGTCATATCAGTCATGTTTTTAGGCATCATCACATCAGTCATGTTTTTAGACATCGTCACATCAGTCATGTTTTTAGGCATCATCACATCAGTACAGTCATGTTTTTAGGCATCATCACATCAGTCTTGTTTTTAGGCATCATCACATCAGTCATGTTTTTAGGCATCGTCACATCAGTCATGTTTTTAGACATCATCACATCAGTCATGTTTTTAGGCATCGTCACATCAGTCATGTTTTTAGGCATCATCACATCAGTACAGTCATGTTTTTAGGCATCATCACATCAGTCATGTTTTTAGACATCGTCACATCAGTCATGTTTTTAGACATCGTCACATCAGTCATGTTTTTAGGCATCATCACATCAGTCATGTTTTTAGACATCATCACATCAGTCATGTTTTTAGGCATCGTCACATCAGTCATGTTTTTAGGCATCATCACATCAGTACAGTCATGTTTTTAGGCATCATCACATCAGTCTTGTTTTTAGGCATCGTCACATCAGTCATGTTTTTAGACATCATCACATCAGTCATGTTTTTAGACATCGTCACATCAGTCATGTTTTTAGGCATCATCACATCAGTCATGTTTTTAGGCATCATCACATCAGTCATGTTTTTAGGCATCGTCACATCAGTCATGTTTTTAGGCATCGTCACATCAGTCATGTTTTTAGGCATCATCACATCAGTCATGTTTTTAGACATCATCACATCAGTCATGTTTTTAGGCATCGTCATCATCAGTCATGTTTTTAGGCATCGTCACATCAGTCATGTTTTTAGGCATCATCACATCAGTCATGTTTTTAGGCATCGTCACATCAGTCATGTTTTTAGGCATCGTCACATCAGTCATGTTTTTAGACATCGTCACATCAGTCATGTTTTTAGACATCATCACATCAGTCATGTTTTTAGACATCATCACATCAGTCATGTTTTTAGGCATCGTCACATCAGTCATGTTTTTAGGCATCGTCACATCAGTCATGTTTTTAGGCATCGTCACATCAGTCATGTTTTTAGGCATCATCACATCAGTCATGTTTTTAGACATCATCACATCAGTACAGTCATGTTTTTAGACATCATCACATCAGTCATGTTTTTAGGCATCGTCACATCAGTCATGTTTTTAGACATCATCACATCAGTCATGTTTTTAGACATCATCACATCAGTCATGTTTTTAGGCATCGTCACATCAGTCATGTTTTTAGGCATCATCACATCAGTCATGTTTTTAGGCATCGTCACATCAGTCATGTTTTTAGACATCATCACATCAGTACAGTCATGTTTTTAGACATCATCACATCAGTCATGTTTTTAGGCATCATCACATCAGTCATGTTTTTAGACATCATCACATCAGTCATGTTTTTAGACATCGTCACATCAGTCATGTTTTTAGGCATCGTCACATCAGTCATGTTTTTAGACATCATCACATCAGTCTTGTTTTTAGGCATCGTCACATCAGTCATGTTTTTAGGCATCATCACATCAGTCATGTTTTTAGGCATCATCACATCAGTCAGTCATGTTTTTAGGCATCATCACATCAGTCATGTTTTTAGGCATCATCACATCAGTACAGTCATGTTTTTAGGCATCGTCACATCAGTCATGTTTTTAGGCATCATCACATCAGTCATGTTTTTAGGCATCGTCACATCAGTACAGTCATGTTTTTAGGCATCGTCACATCACATCAGTCATGTTTTTAGGCATCGTCACATCAGTCATGTTTTTAGGCATCATCACATCATCAGTCATGTTTTTAGGCATCGTCACATCAGTCATGTTTTTAGGCATCGTCAGTCATCAGTCATGTTTTTAGGCATCGTCACATCATCAGTACAGTCATGTTTTTAGGCATCGTCACATCAGTCATGTTTTTAGGCATCATCACATCAGTCATGTTTTTAGGCATCATCACATCAGTCATGTTTTTAGGCATCGTCACATCAGTCATGTTTTTAGGCATCATCACATCAGTCATGTTTTTAGGCATCATCACATCAGTCATGTTTTTAGGCATCATCACATCAGTCATGTTTTTAGGCATCATCACATCAGTCATGTTTTTAGGCATCATCACATCAGTCATGTTTTTAGACATCATCATCATCAGTCAGTCATGTTTTTAGACATCATCACATCAGTCATGTTTTTAGGCATCGTCACATCAGTCATGTTTTTAGGCATCATCACATCAGTCATGTTTTTAGGCATCGTCACATCAGTCATGTTTTTCATCATGTTTTTAGGTCACATCAGTCATGTTTTTAGGCATCATCACATCAGTCATGTTTTTAGGCATCATCACATCAGTACAGTCATGTTTTTAGGCATCGTCACATCAGTCATGTTTTTAGGCATCATCACATCAGTCATGTTTTTAGGCATCGTCACATCAGTCATGTTTTTAGGCATCATCACATCAGTCATGTTTTTAGGCATCATCACATCAGTCATGTTTTTAGGCATCATCACATCAGTCATGTTTTTAGGCATCATCACACATCAGTCATGTTTTTAGGCATCGTCACATCAGTCATGTTTTTAGGCATCATCACATCAGTACAGTCATGTTTTTAGGCATCGTCACATCAGTCATGTTTTTAGGCATCGTCACATCAGTCATGTTTTTAGGCATCGTCACATCAGTCATGTTTTTAGGCATCATCACATCAGTACAGTCATGTTTTTAGGCATCGTCACATCAGTCATGTTTTTAGGCATCATCACATCAGTCATGTTTTTAGCATCGTCACATCAGTCATGTTTTTAGGCATCGTCACATCAGTCATGTTTTTAGGCATCATCACATCAGTCATGTTTTTAGGCATCGTCACATCAGTCATGTTTTTAGGCATCATCACATCAGTCATGTTTTTAGGCATCATCACATCAGTCATGTTTTTAGGCATCATCACATCAGTACAGTCATGTTTTTAGGCATCGTCACATCAGTCATGTTTTTAGACATCATCACATCAGTACAGTCATGTTTTTAGGCATCGTCACATCAGTCATGTTTTTAGGCATCATCACATCAGTCATGTTTTTAGGCATCGTCACATCAGTCATGTTTTTAGGCATCATCACATCAGTCATGTTTTTAGACATCGTCACATCAGTCTTGTTTTTAGGCATCGTCACATCAGTCATGTTTTTAGGCATCGTCACATCAGTCATGTTTTTAGGCATCGTCACATCAGTCATGTTTTTAGGCATCGTCACATCAGTCATGTTTTTAGGCATCATCACATCAGTCATGTTTTTAGGCATCGTCACATCAGTCATCAGTCAGTCATGTTTTTAGGCATCGTCACATCAGTCATGTTTTTAGGCATCATCACATCAGTCATGTTTTTAGGCATCATCACATCAGTCATGTTTTTAGGCATCATCACATCAGTCATGTTTTTAGATCATCATCACATCACATCAGTCATGTTTTTAGGCATCATCACATCAGTCAGTCATGTTTTTAGGCATCGTCACATCAGTCATGTTTTTAGACATCATCACATCAGTCATGTTTTTAGGCATCGTCACATCAGTCATGTTTTTAGGCATCATCACATCAGTCATGTTTTTAGGCAGTCACATCAGTCATGTTTTTAGGCATCATCACATCAGTCATGTGTTTTTAGGCATCGTCACATCAGTCATGTTTTTAGGCATCATCACATCAGTCATGTTTTTAGGCATCGTCACATCAGTCATGTTTTTAGGCATCATCACATCAGTCATGTTTTTAGGACATCATCACATCAGTCATGTTTTTAGGCATCGTCACATCAGTCATGTTTTTAGGCATCGTCACATCAGTCATGTTTTTAGGCATCGTCACATCACAGTCATACAGTCATGTTTTTAGGCATCATCACATCAGTCATGTTTTTAGGGCAGTCACATCAGTCATGTTTTTAGGCATCATCACATCAGTCATGTTTTTAGGCATCATCACATCAGTCATGTTTTTAGGCATCATCACATCAGTCATGTTTTTAGGCATCATCACATCAGTCATGTTTTTAGGCATCGTCACATCAGTCATGTTTTTAGGCATCGTCACATCAGTACAGTCATGTTTTTAGGCATCGTCACATCAGTCATGTTTTTAGGCATCATCACATCAGTCATGTTTTTAGGCATCGTCACATCAGTCATGTTTTTAGGCATCATCACATCAGTCATGTCATTTTTAGGCATCATCACATCATCAGTCATGTTTTTAGGCATCGTCACATCAGTCATGTTTTTAGGCATCATCACATCAGTCATGTTTTTAGGCATCGTCACATCAGTCATGTTTTTAGGCATCATCACATCAGTCATGTTTTTAGGCATCGTCACATCAGTCATGTTTTTAGGCATCGTCACATCAGTCATGTTTTTAGGCATCGTCACATCAGTCATGTTTTTAGGCATCGTCACATCAGTCATGTTTTTAGGCATCGTCACATCAGTCATGTTTTTAGGCATCATCACATCAGTCATGTTTTTAGGCATCATCACATCAGTCATGTTTTTAGGCATCGTCACATCAGTCATGTTTTTAGGCATCGTCACATCAGTACAGTCATGTTTTTAGGCATCATCACATCAGTCATGTTTTTAGGCATCATCACATCAGTCATGTTTTTAGGCATCGTCACATCAGTCATGTTTTTAGACATCATCACATCAGTCATGTTTTTAGGCATCATCACATCAGTCATGTTTTTAGGCATCATCACATCAGTCATGTTTTTAGGCATCATCACATCAGTCATGTTTTTAGACATCATCACATCAGTCATGTTTTTAGGCATCATCACATCAGTCATGTTTTTAGGCATCGTCACATCAGTCATGTTTTTAGGCATCATCACATCAGTCATGTTTTTAGGCATCGTCACATCAGTCATGTTTTTAGGCATCATCACATCAGTACAGTCATGTTTTTAGGCATCATCACATCAGTCATGTTTTTAGGCATCATCACATCAGTCATGTTTTTAGGCATCATCACATCAGTCATGTTTTTAGGCATCGTCACATCAGTCATGTTTTTAGGCATCGTCACATCAGTCATGTTTTTAGGCATCGTCACATCAGTCATGTTTTTAGGCATCATCACATCAGTACAGTCATGTTTTTAGGCATCGTCACATCAGTCATGTTTTTAGGCATCATCACATCAGTCATGTTTTTAGACATCGTCACATCAGTACAGTCATGTTTTTAGGCATCGTCACATCAGTCATGTTTTTAGGCATCGTCACATCAGTCATGTTTTTAGGCATCATCACATCAGTCATGTTTTTAGGCATCATCACATCAGTCATGTTTTTAGGCATCGTCACATCAGTCATGTTTTTAGGCATCGTCACATCAGTCATGTTTTTAGGCATCGTCACATCAGTCATGTTTTTAGGCATCATCATCAGTACAGTCATGTTTTTAGGCATCGTCACATCAGTCATGTTTTTAGACATCATCACATCAGTCATGTTTTTAGGCATCATCACATCAGTCATGTTTTTAGGCATCGTCACATCAGTACAGTCATGTTTTTAGGCATCATCACATCAGTCATGTTTTTAGGCATCGTCACATCAGTCATGTTTTTAGGCATCATCACATCAGTCATGTTTTTAGGCATCATCACATCAGTCATGTTTTTAGGCATCATACACACATCAGTCATGTTTTTAGGCATCATCACATCAGTCATGTTTTTAGACATCATCACATCAGTCATGTTTTTAGGCATCGTCACATCAGTCATGTTTTTAGGCATCATCACATCAGTCATGTTTTTAGGCATCGTCACATCAGTCATGTTTTTAGACATCATCACATCAGTCATGTTTTTAGGCATCGTCACATCAGTCATGTTTTTAGGCATCATCACATCAGTCATGTTTTTAGGCATCATCACATCAGTCATGTTTTTAGGCATCATCACATCAGTCATGTTTTTAGACATCATCACATCAGTCATGTTTTTAGACATCATCACATCAGTACAGTCATGTTTTTAGGCATCGTCACATCAGTCATGTTTTTAGGCATCATCACATCAGTCATGTTTTTAGGCATCATCACATCAGTCATGTTTTTAGGCATCATCACATCAGTCATGTTTTTAGACATCATCACATCAGTCATGTTTTTAGGCATCGTCACATCAGTCATGTTTTTAGGCATCATCACATCAGTCATGTTTTTAGGCATCGTCACATCAGTCATGTTTTTAGGCATCATCACATCAGTACAGTCATGTTTTTAGGCATCGTCACATCAGTCATGTTTTTAGGCATCATCACATCAGTCATGTTTTTAGACATCATCACATCAGTCATGTTTTTAGACATCATCACATCAGTCATGTTTTTAGACATCATCACATCAGTCATGTTTTTAGGCATCGTCACATCAGTCATGTTTTTAGGCATCATCACATCAGTCATGTTTTTAGACATCATCACATACAGTCATGTTTTTAGGCATCGTCACATCAGTCATGTTTTTAGACATCATCACATCAGTCATGTTTTTAGGCATCGTCACATCAGTACAGTCATGTTTTTAGACATCATCAGTCATCAGTACAGTCATGTTTTTAGACATCATCACATCAGTCATGTTTTTAGGCATCGTCACATCAGTCATGTTTTTAGGCATCATCACATCAGTCATGTTTTTAGGCATCATCACATCAGTCATGTTTTTTTAGGCATCGTCACATCAGTCATGTTTTTAGGCATCGTCACATCAGTCATGTTTTTAGGCATCATCACATCAGTCATGTTTTTAGGCATCATCACATCAGTCATGTTTTTAGGCATCATCACATCAGTCATGTTTTTAGGCATCATCACATCAGTCATGTTTTTAGGCATCGTCACATCAGTCATGTTTTTAGACATCATCACATCAGTCATGTTTTTAGACATCATCACATCAGTCATGTTTTTAGGCATCTTCACATCAGTACAGTCATGTTTTTAGGCATCATCACATCAGTCATGTTTTTAGGCATCGTCACATCAGTCATGTTTTTAGGCATCATCACATCAGTCATGTTTTTAGACATCATCACATCAGTCATGTTTTTAGGCATCTTCACATCAGTACAGTCATGTTTTTAGGCATCATCACATCAGTCATGTTTTTAGGCATCATCACATCAGTCATGTTTTTAGGCATCATCACATCAGTACAGTCATGTTTTTAGGCATCATCACATCAGTCATGTTTTTAGGCATCGATCACATCAGTCATGTTTTTAGGCATCGTCACATCAGTCATGTTTTTAGACATCATCACATCAGTCATGTTTTTAGGCATCTTCACATCAGTCATGTTTTTAGGCATCATCACATCAGTCATGTTTTTAGGCATCATCACATCAGTCATGTTTTTAGGCATCGTCACATCAGTCATGTTTTTAGGCATCGTCACATCAGTACAGTCATGTTTTTAGGCATCATCACATCAGTCATGTTTTTAGGCATCGTCACATCAGTCATGTTTTTAGACATCATCACATCAGTCATGTTTTTAGGCATCATCACATCAGTCATGTTTTTAGGCATCATCACATCAGTCATGTTTTTAGGCATCGATCACATCAGTCATGTTTTTAGGCATCGTCACATCAGTCATGTTTTTAGGCATCATCACATCAGTCATGTTTTTATGCATCTTCACATTTTTAGGCATCATCACATCAGTCATGTTTTTAGGCATCATCACATCAGTCAGTCATGTTTTTAGGCATCATCACATCAGTCATGTTTTTAGGCATCGTCACATCAGTCATGTTTTTAGGCATCATCACATCAGTCATGTTTTTAGGCATCATCACATCAGTCATGTTTTTAGGCATCATCACATCAGTCATGTTTTTAGGCATCGTCACATCAGTCATGTTTTTAGGCATCGTCACATCAGTCATGTTTTTAGGCATCATCACATCAGTCATGTTTTTAGGCATCATCACATCAGTCATGTTTTTAGGCATCATCACATCAGTCATGTTTTTAGACATCATCACATCAGTCATGTTTTTAGACATCATCACATCAGTCATGTTTTTAGGCATCATCACATCAGTCATGTTTTTAGGCATCATCACATCAGTCATGTTTTTAGGCATCATCACATCAGTCATGTTTTTAGGCATCATCACATCAGTCATGTTTTTAGGCATCATGTTTTTCACATCAGTCATGTTTTTAGGCATCATCACATCAGTCATGTTTTTAGGCATCATCACATCAGTCATGTTTTTAGGCATCGTCACATCAGTCATGTTTTTAGGCATCATCACATCAGTCATGTTTTTAGGCATCATCACATCAGTCATGTTTTTAGGCATCATCACATC
The DNA here is from genome assembly GCF_023373465.1 of Oncorhynchus keta. Classification (NCBI taxonomy): domain Eukaryota; kingdom Metazoa; phylum Chordata; class Actinopteri; order Salmoniformes; family Salmonidae; genus Oncorhynchus; species Oncorhynchus keta. The sequence continues at coordinate 221,522 of NW_026290832.1, forward strand.
AGTCATGTTTTTAGGCATCATCACATCAGTCATGTTTTTAGGCATCGTCACATCAGTCATGTTTTTAGGCATCGTCACATCAGTCATGTTTTTAGGCATCGTCACATCAGTCATGTTTTTAGGCATCATCACATCAGTCATGTTTTTAGGCATCATCACATCAGTCAGCATCATCACATCAGTCATGTTTTTAGGCATCATCACATCAGTCATGTTTTTAGGCATCATCACATCAGTCATGTTTTTAGGCATCATCACATCAGTCATGTTTTTAGGCATCATCACATCAGTCATGTTTTTAGACATCATCATCACATCAGTCATGTTTTTAGGCATCGTCACATCAGTCATGTTTTTAGGCATCGTCACATCAGTCATGTTTTTAGACATCGTCACATCAGTCATGTTTTTAGGCATCGTCACATCAGTCATGTTTTTAGGCATCGTCACATCAGTCATGTTTTTAGGCATCGTCACATCAGTCTTGTTTTTAGGCATCGTCACATCAGTCATGTTTTTAGGCATCGTCACATCAGTCATGTTTTTAGGCATCGTCACATCAGTCATGTTTTTAGGCATCATCACATCAGTCATGTTTTTAGGCATCGTCACATCAGTCATGTTTTTGTTTGTCCGCCAAACATTTGTTTGTTGCTCCGGTAAGTTAACTTTATTAATTATGCCATTTGACAATTAAATGTTCAAACTACAGTAGGAAGTACACATCAATAATAATAATAATAATAAAGATAATAATAATAAGATAATTGTTTCTATGTTGATAACTACTTAGAATGTACCTGCATGTCATGGAATAGGTAAATAGTTTGTTTGTTCCACTCTGCCCTGCTCTGGGAAGGTTCAGGTAGTGGTTGTGTCAAAACTGAAAGGTATCGAGGTAGCTACAATTATCCACATAATAAACACACTGTGTTTTTTATTTATTTATTATTCATACATTTTCAGACAGAATGTCATGTTTTGCAATCACATCAGCGTTTGAGATATAGAAATATCACATCAGTCAAGATATAGACACGGTTTATAGATATAGAAATAGGAAATAAGATACTGAGATATAAAAATAGGAAATGAGATACTGAGATATAGAAATATTAAATAATATACTGAGATATAAAAATAGGAAATGAGATACTGAGATATAGGAAATATTAAATAGGAAATATACCTGGATATAGAAATAGGAAATAAGATACCTGGATATAGAAATAGGAAATTAGATACTGAGATATAGAAATATTAAATAATATATGCCATTTGAAATTAAATGAGATATAGAAATAGGAAATAAGATACTGAGATATAGAAATGAAATAAGATATATAAAATAGGAAATGAGATACTGAGATATAGAAATATTAAATAGATACTGAGATATAGAAATATTAAATAATATACTGAGATATAGAAATAGGAAATAAGATACCTGAGATATAGAAATAGGAAATTAGATACTGAGATATAGAAATATTAAATAATATACTGAGATATAGAAATAGGAAATAAGATACTGAGATATAGAAATAGGAAATATACTGAGATATAGAAATAGGAAATAAGATACTGAGATATAGAAATAGGAAATAGAGATATATACTGAGATATAGATAATATTAAATAATATACTGGATATAGAAATGAAATTAGATGAGATAGAATAGGAAATAAGATACCTGGATATAGAAATAGGAAATTAGATACTGAGATATAGAAATATTAAATAAGATACTGAGATATAGAAATAGGAAATAAGATACTGAGATATAAAAATAGGAAATGAGATACTGAGATATAGAAATATTAAATAATATACTGAGATATAGAAATATTAAAAATGAGATACTGAGATATAGAAATATTAAATAATATAGATATAGAAATAGGAAATAAGATACCTGGATATAGAAATAGGAAATTAGAAATATAGATACTGAGATATAGAAATAGAAATAAGATACTGAGATATAAAAATAGGAAATAAGATACTGAGATATAGAAATAGAAATGATATAGAAATAGGAAATATAGATACTGAGATATAGAAATAGGAAATTAGATACTGAGATATAGAAATAGGAAATAGATACTGAGATATAGAAATAGGAAATTAGATACTGAGATATAGAAATATTAAATAATATACTGAGATATAGAAATAGGAAATAAGATACCTGGATATAGAAATAGGAAATTAGATACTGAGATATAGAAATATTAAATAATATACTGAGATATAGAAATAGGAAATAAGATACTGAGATATAAAAATAGGAAATGAGATACTGAGATATAGAAATATTAAATAGTATACTGAGATATAGAAATATTAAATAATATACTGAGATATAGAAATAGGAAATAAGATACCTGGATATAGAAATAGGAAATTAGATACTGAGATATAGAAATATTAAATAATATACTGAGATATAGAAATAGGAAATAAGATACTGAGATATAAAAATTTGGAAATGAGATACTGAGATATAGAAATATTAAATAATATACCTGGATATAGAAATAGGAAATAAGATACCTGGATATAGAAATAGGAAATTAGCTACTGAGATATAGAAATATTAAATAATATACTGAGATATAAAAATAGGAAATAAGATACTGAGATATAAAAATAGGAAATGAGATACTGAGATATAGAAATATTAAATAGTATACTGAGATATAGAAATATTAAATAATATACTGAGATATAGAAATAGGAAATAAGATACCTGGATATAGAAATAGGAAATTAGATACTGAGATAGAAAAGGAAATAGGATACCAAGATATAGAAATAGGAAATAAGATACTGAGATATAGAAATAGGAAATAAGATACTGAGATAGAAATAGGAAATAAATAGGAAATATTAGATACCAAGATATAGAAATAGGAAATAAGATACTGAGATATAGAAATAGGAAATAAGATACTGAGATATAGAAATAGGAAATAAGATACTGAGATATAGAAATAGGAAATAAGATACTGAGATATAGAAATAGGAAATAAGATACTGAGATATAGAAATAGGAAATTAGATACTGAGATATAGAAATAGGAAATAAGATACTGAGATATAGAAATAGGAAATTAGATACTGAGATATAGAAATAGGAAATTAGATACTGAGATATAGAAATAGGAAATAAGATACTGAGATATAGAAATAGGAAATAAGATACTGAGATATAGAAATAGGAAATAAGATACTGAGATATAGAAATAGGAAATAAGATACTGAGATATAGAAATATTAAATAGTATACTGAGATATAGAAATATTAAATAATATACTGAGATATAGAAATAGGAAATAAGATACCTGGATATAGAAATAGGAAATTAGATACTGAGATATAGAAATATTAAATAATATACTGAGATATAAAAATAGGAAATAAGATACTGAGATATAAAAATAGGAAATGAGATACTGAGATATAGAAATATTAAATAATATACCTGGATATAGAAATAGGAAATAAGATACCTGGATATAGAAATAGGAAATTAGATACTGAGATATAGAAATATTAAATAATATACTGAGATATAGAAATAGGAAATAAGATACTGAGATATAAAAATAGGAAATGAGATACTGAGATATAGAAATATTAAATAGTATACTGAGATATAGAAATATTAAATAATATACTGAGATATAGAAATAGGAAATAAGATACCTGGATATAGAAATAGGAAATTAGATACTGAGATATAGAAATATTAAATAATATACTGAGATATAGAAATAGGAAATAAGATACTGAGATATAAAAATTTGGAAATGAGATACTGAGATATAGAAATATTAAATAATATACTGAGATATAGAAATAGGAAATAAGATACCTGGATATAGAAATAGGAAATTAGCTACTGAGATATAGAAATATTAAATAATATACTGAGATATAAAAATAGGAAATAAGATACTGAGATATAAAAATAGGAAATGAGATACTGAGATATAGAAATATTAAATAGTATACTGAGATATAGAAATATTAAATAATATACTGAGATATAGAAATAGGAAATAAGATACCTGGATATAGAAATAGGAAATTAGATACTGAGATATAGAAATAGGATACCAAGATATAGAAATGGGAAATAAGATACCCGGATATAGAAATAGGAAATTAGATACTGAGATATAAAGGAGATACTGAGATATAGAAATAGGAAATTAGATACTGAGATATAGAAATAGGAAATAAGATACTGAGATATAGAAATAGGAAATAAGATACTGAGATATAGAAATAGGAAATAAGATACTGAGATATAGAAATAGGAAATAAGATACTGAGATATAGAAATAGGAAATTAGATACTGAGATATAGAAATAGGAAATAAGATACTGAGATATAGAAATAGGAAATAAGATACTGAGATATAGAAATAGGAAATAGTATACTGAGATATAGAAATATTAAATAATATACTGAGATATAGAAATAGGAAATAAGATACTGAGATATAGAAATAGGAAATTAGATACTGAGATATAGAAATATTAAATAATATACTGAGATATAAAAATAGGAAATAAGATACTGAGATATAAAAATAGGAAATGAGATACTGAGATATAGAAAATATTAAATAATATACCTGGATATAGAAATAGGAAATAAGATACCTGGATATAGAAATAGGAAATTAGATACTGAGATATAGAAATATTAAATAATATACTGAGATATAGAAATAGGAAATAAGATACTGAGATATAGAAATAGGAAATAAGATACTGAGATATAGAAATAGGAAATAAGATACTGAGATATAGAAATATTAAATAGTATACTGAGATATAGAAATATTAAATAATATACTGAGATATAGAAATAGGAAATAAGATACCTGAGATATAGAAATAGGAAATTAGATACTGAGATATAGAAATATTAAATAATATACTGAGATATAAAAATAGGAAATAAGATACTGAGATATAAAAATAGGAAATGAGATACTGAGATATAGAAATATTAAATAGTATACTGAGATATAGAAATATTAAATAATATACTGAGATATAGAAATAGGAAATAAGATACCCGGATATAGAAATAGGAAATTAGATACTGAGATAAAGGAAATAGGATACCAAGATATAGAAATGGGAAATAAGATACCCGGATATAGAAACAGGAAATTAGATACTGAGATAAAGGAAATAGGATACCAAGATATAGAAATAGGAAATTAGATACTGAGATATAGAAATAGGAAATAAGATACTGAGATATAGAAATAGGAAATAAGATACCTGGATATAGAAATAGGAAATTAGATACTGAGATATAGAAATATTAAATAATATACTGAGATATAGAAATAGGAAATAAGATACTGAGATATAAAAATTTGGAAATGAGATACTGAGATATAGAAATATTAAATAATATACCTGGATATAGAAATAGGAAATAAGATACCTGGATATAGAAATAGGAAATTAGCTACTGAGATATAGAAATATTAAATAATATACTGAGATATAAAAATAGGAAATAAGATACTGAGATATAAAAATAGGAAATGAGATACTGAGATATAGAAATATTAAATAGTATACTGAGATATAGAAATATTAAATAATATACTGAGATATAGAAATAGGAAATAAGATACCCGGATATAGAAATAGGAAATTAGATACTGAGATAAAGGAAATAGGATACCAAGATATAGAAATAGGAAATTAGATACTGAGATATAGAAATAGGAAATAAGATACTGAGATATAGAAATAGGAAATAAGATACCTGGATATAGAAATAGGAAATTAGATACTGAGATATAGAAATATTAAATAATATACTGAGATATAGAAATAGGAAATAAGATACTGAGATATAGAAATAGGAAATAAGATACTGAGATATAGAAATAGGAAATAAGATACTGAGATATAGAAATAGGAAATTAGATACTGAGATATAGAAATAGGAAATAAGATACTGAGATATAGAAATAGGAAATTAGATACTGAGATATAGAAATAGGAAATTAGATACTGAGATATAGAAATAGGAAATAAGATACTGAGATATAGAAATAGGAAATAAGATACTGAGATATAGAAATAGGAAATAAGATACTGAGATATAGAAATAGGAAATAAGATACTGAGATATAGAAATATTAAATAGTATACTGAGATATAGAAATATTAAATAATATACTGAGATATAGAAATAGGAAATAAGATACCTGGATATAGAAATAGGAAATTAGATACTGAGATATAGAAATATTAAATAATATACTGAGATATAAAAATAGGAAATAAGATACTGAGATATAAAAATAGGAAATGAGATACTGAGATATAGAAATATTAAATAGTATACTGAGATATAGAAATATTAAATAATATACTGAGATATAGAAATAGGAAATAAGATACCCGGATATAGAAATAGGAAATTAGATACTGAGATAAAGGAAATAGGATACCAAGATATAGAAATGGGAAATAAGATACCCGGATATAGAAATAGGAAATTAGATACTGAGATAAAGGAAATAGGATACCAAGATATAGAAATAGGAAATTAGATACTGAGATATAGAAATAGGAAATAAGATACTGAGATATAGAAATAGGAAATAAGATACTGAGATATAGAAATAGGAAATAAGATACTGAGATATAGAAATAGGAAATAAGATACTGAGATATAGAAATAGGAAATTAGATACTGAGATATAGAAATAGGAAATAAGATACTGAGATATAGAAATAGGAAATTAGATACTGAGATATAGAAATAGGAAATTAGATACTGAGATATAGAAATAGGAAATAAGATACTGAGATATAGAAATAGGAAATAAGATACTGAGATATAGAAATAGGAAATAAGATACTGAGATATAGAAATAGGAAATAAGATACTGAGATATAGAAATAGGAAATTAGATACTGAGATATAGAAATAGGAAATAAGATACTGAGATATAGAAATAGGAAATAAGATACTGAGATATAGAAATAGGAAATAAGATACTGAGATATAGAAATAGGCCTACATATACGTGCTAATAGGTTAACTTTTTTAGTTTGGTGCTAAAGTAGTCTACTTCTGACTGTTGCTGCCTGAAACGTTTTCATGACAGTCCTAGCCCCTCCTCGTCTAACGTCACCGATTTGGATCTGTGCTCAGAGCTTGTCAGATACATTGTGCCAGTTCAGGTTGTGGCGTCTTTGTGGGAAAATCCGCATACCGGGATTGCAGGCTATTTCATGAAAAGAGCTTTGGTTATTTAATGACAAGTATTGATCGAATGAACTACCGGATAAAAGTCAGCTCTTTCTACTGAGTCAACTGAGGGAGAAAAAAAGAACTATATCTCCTGATTCCATTGCCGGGAGAAAGAGGGAACTTCGGCTATTGTTTCGTTCAAAACAAGTAAAGAAGATCGTTGCAGAACTGCCCTCTATTGGATATCATCTGCAGCTAAGGACGCAAATAATTCAGAACAACTATCCGTTGTATTTTCTGGAACTTGTCATTGAGACGTCGAGCACCTCCCGCCCCCTCGCCTCTATTCCAAAATACTAGAGGGGGGGTAGGCAGTGGCGAACTGCAGCACTGGGTGAAACACGGGATTCAAGGTAGACTGAGCATAGCCTGCTGCCTGATTTCACCACAATATAAACCTCTATTTGGACGATTTATTTTCCCCCGTTCAGTCACCTAACTCCGATAAGAACGTATCGTCTCGGTTGTTCGGTTGTGCGTAAATTGCGCGGTGGATATCTTTCCAGCTCGCGGGAGATCTACTCATCATCAGTCTACGGTTCGCCGTTTCGAGCAGCGTAGTTCAGAGCTACTGAACGTAGGGATAACTAGTCAGTCAAGTCGGCTCGCATTAATTCATTAGTTTGAAAGTAGTTCCACAACGACTTCGGGTCTCAGTGTAACGGCGTATTCCCAACCAACGGACGGACTGGAATTTGCGCTCGAGTTGCATGCCTGGTCTAAATCATCTGGACTGAACGTATTCTATCCACTCAGGGGAAGCTATCAGAGGTCCGGAGAGTTGGAAGCGCCATGGCGATGTTGGCGACTGTTTGGATAGTCCTTCTGGCTGTCAATATACAAGGTAAGCACTTGAAATACAATTAACATTCTTGATTTTAACGGTATAATGTTTTCTCGATGGATAGTTGTATTCTTTTCAATGAATATTTAGCATAAAGGGGGTTTAAATCAGCATGCCAACAAATACATATTATTGTTAGTAGCCTAGAAAAAAATCCGTTCACATATTTGCAATCCAAAGAAAAGGTTATTTTCCAAATAGATGTCGGATGGATTTGGTTGTTGAATAATTCCGTGTCAGTTGGCTACATGAAGTGAAGTGACGGTGATAACAGGCAGATGGCGATAGCGCTGTTAAAGGCTCCGACCGTCATAAACATGTCCATACAACATCATGACGACACGCAGTTCTTATTATCTCAGGTGATCACACAGCACGAACCCTCCCAGGTAGTTACATAGCCTACCAAACACAACGGGAGGTTTCTTTGTGTGTTGTGTTCAATAACCGTTGGGTTATCAACATGAACCTACTTCTACTTAGACACCATCTGCATGGAATAGCAGCAGATCCTACTTAGACACCATCTGAATGGAATAGCAGCAGATCCTACTTAGACACCATCTGAATGGAATAGCAGCAGATCCTACTTAGACACCATCTGAATGGAATAGCAGCAGATCCTACTTAGACACCATCTGAATGGAATAGCAGCAAATCCTACTTATCTGAACGGAGTAGCTATAGCAGATCCTACTTAGACACCATCTGAATGGAATAGCAGCAGTTCCTACTTAGACACCATCTGAATGAAATGGCAGCATAATCTACTTAGACACCCTCTGAACAGAATAGCTATAGCAGATCCTACTTAGACACCATCTGAATGGAATAGCTATAGCAGATCCCACCTAGACACCATCTGAATAGAATGGCAGCAAATCCTACTTATTTGAATGGAATAGCTATAGCAGATCCTACTTAGATACCATCTGAATGGAATAGCTATAGCAGATCCCACCTAGACACCATCTGAATAGAATGGCAGCAAATCCTACTTATTTGAATGGAATAGCTATTGCAGATCCTACTTAGACACCATCTGAATGGAATAGCTATAGCAGATCCCACCTAGACACCATCTGAATAGAATGGCAGCAAATCCTACTTATTTGAATGGAATAGCTATTGCAGATCCTACTTAGACACCATCTGAATGGAATAGCTATTGCAGATCCTACTTAGACACCATCTGAATGGAATAGCTATAGCAGATCCCACCTAGACACCATCTGAATAGAATGGCAGCAAATCCTACTTATTTGAATGGAATAGCTATTGCAGATCCTACTTAGACACCATCTGAATGGAATAGCTATTGCAGATCCTACTTAGACACCATCTGAATTCAATATCTATAGCAGATCCTACTTAGACACCATCTGAATGGAATAGCTATTACAGATCCTACTTAGACACCATCTGAATGGAATAGCTATTGCAGATCCTACTTAGACACCATCTGAATGGAATAGCTATTGCAGATCCTACTTAGACACCATCTGAATGGAATAGCTATAGCAGATCCTACTTAGACACCATCTGAATGGAATAGCTATAGCAGATCCCACCTAGACACCATCTGAATAGAATGGCAGCAAATCCTACTTATTTGAATGGAATAGCTATTGCAGATCCTACTTAGATACCATCTGAACAGAATAGCTGTAGCAGATCCTACTTAGACACCATCTGAACAGAATGTCAGCCTCCTACTTAGACACCATCTGAACTCAATATCTATAGCAGATTCTACTTGGCTTGATGTTTCCACATCTGGTCTGAAGGATCCACCAGAAAATGAATGATTACACAGTAATTACACATAGTGAAGACATTATCATTCTCAACTCATTTTGAAGTATTCTTTCATTATAATGCACTGGTGAGTGATTGAACATTGAAAGATGTCTAACCAATTAAGTGCCTGTTTATTTTTTTGACTGTGGGAACTTTGATTGTGAAAAGAAATGACCATTCAATGGGTAAACCATCATGTCCTATAGACTTGTTTCTCTATGTGGATATAGAGGTCATAAACACTACGCAGTATTCTCCTATAAAGCTGCAGTGTGTTTGCGAAAGCAGAGTTTGCTGTGTCCGTAAACCCTGGATTAAAGCAAGCAATTTGATGAATTATATGGATATTAAGCCGCCAACATGCCCCGCCCACAACCCTACAACTGTTTTCAGCATCATACCTTAGAACCTGTTCTTCCTGTTTCAAATGGCCCCTATTCCCTATGTACTGTTGTGCATCGTCCACTACTTTTGACCAGAGCCCTATGGGTCATGTCAAAACCCAAGTGCCCTATTCCAGGGCCCTAGTCAAACTATATAGGGAATAGGGTGCAATGTGGGATACAAAGCATGGCTGAGAGCTCCTCTGCCATAGTCAAACTACCGACCAGAGGAAACCACTTACTGAAAACAATACTGATCCGTTATGACCATCGCCTCATGCTCTTGGGAAGTGATGTATTTACAGGTCAGGATTTATCCTGTTGAAAAAAGGGGATTTCTGGATGGGATATGGGTGGATGGGTGGATGGGTGGATGGATGGGTGGATGGTGGGAAATGGATGGATGGGTGGATGGGTGGGAAATGGATGGATGGGTGGATGGGTGGATGGATGGGTGGATGGTGGGAAATGGATGGATGGGTGGATGGATGGGTGGATGGTGGGAAATGGATGGATGGGTGGATGGGTGGGAAATGGATGGATGGGTGGATGGATGGGAAATGGATGGATGGGTGGATGGTGGGAAATGGATGGATGGGTGGATGGGTGGGAAATGGATGGGTGGATGGATGGGTGGATGGTGGGAAATGGATGGGTGGATGGATGGGTGGATGGTGGGAAATGGATGGGTGGATGGATGGGTGGATGGTGGGAAATGGGTGGGATATGGAAGGATGGGTGGATGGATGGGTGGATGGTGGGAAATGGGTGGGATATGGAAGGATGGGTGGGTGGATGGTGGGAAATGGGTGGGATATGGATGGGATATGGATGGATGGTGGGATATGGATGGGATATGGATGGATGGGTGGATGGATGGTGGGAAATGGGTGGGATATGGATGGGATATGGATGGATGGTGGGAAATGGGTGGGATATGGATGGATGGGTGGATGGTGGGAAATGGATGGATGGATGGGTGGGATATGGGTGGGATATGGATGGATGGTGGATGGGTGGATGGTGGGAAATGGGTGGGATATGGATGGGATATGGATGGATGGTGGGAAATGGATGGATGGGTGGATGGGTGGGATATGGATGGATGGGTGGATGGGTGGATGGATGGATGGATGGGTGGATGGTGGGAAATGGATGGATGGATGGGTGGATGGTGGGATATGGATGGATGGATGGATGGGATATGGATGGATGGTGGGAAATGGATGGATGGGTGGATGGGATATGGATGGATGGGTGGATGGGTGGGATATGGATGGATGGGTGGATGGATGGATGGACGGATGGATGGGTGGATGGGTGGATGGGTGGATGGTGGGAAATGGGTGGGATATGGATGGATGGGTGGATGGGTGGATGGGTGGATGGGTGGATGGGTGGATGGATGGATGGGTGGATGGTGGGAAATGGATGGATGGGTGGATGGTGGGATATGGATGGATGGGTGGATGGATGGATGGATGGATGGGTGGATGGTGGGAAATGGGTGGGATATGGATGGATGGGTGGATGGGTGGATGGATGGATGGGTGGATGGGTGGATGGATGGATGGGTGGATGGGTGGATGGGTGGGATATGGATGGATGGGTGGATGGTGGGAAATGGATGGATGGGATATGGATGGATGGGTGGATGGTGGGATATGGATGGATGGGTGGATGGGTGGATGGATGGGTGGATGGTGGGAAATGGGTGGGATATGGATGGGATATGGATGGATGGGTGGATGGATGGATGGTGGGAAATGGGTGGGATATGGATGGGGTATGGATGGATGGGTGGATGGATGGATGGGTGGAAGGGTGGATGGTGGGAAATGGGTGGGATATGGATGGGATATGGATGGATGGGTGGATGGATGGATGGTGGGAAATGGGTGGGATTTGGATGGGATATGGATGGATGGGTGGATGGATGGATGGTGGGAAATGGATGGGATATGGATGGATGGGTGGATGGATGGATGGGTGGAAGGGTGGATGGTGGGAAATGGGTGGGATATGGATGGGATATGGATGGATGGGTGGATGGATGGATGGTGGGAAATGGGTGGGATATGGATGGGATATGGATGGATGGGTGGATGGATGGATGGGTGGAAGGGTGGATGGTGGGAAATGGGTGGGATATGGATGGGATATGGATGGATGGGTGGATGGATGGATGGTGGGAAATGGGTGGGATATGGATGGGATATGGATGGATGGGTGGATGGTGGGATATGGATGGATGGATGGATGTGGGGATGGATCAATGGTGGATGGATGGATGTGGGGATGGATGGATGGGTGGATGGGTGGATGGTGGGAAATGGGTGGGATATGGATGGATGGTGGGAAATGGGTGGATGGGTGGATGGGAAATGGGTGGGATATGGATGGATGGTGGGATATGGATGGATGGGTGGATGGGTGGCATATGGGTGGATGGGTGGATGGTGGGATATGGGTGGGATATGGATGGATGGGTGGATGGGTGGCATATGGGTGGATGGGTGGATGGTGGGATATGGGTGGGATATGGATGGATGGGTGGATGGGTGGAAATGGATGGGATATGGATGGTGGGAAATGGATGGGATATGGATGGATGGTGGGAAATGGATGGGATATGGATGGATGGTGGGAAATGGATGGATGGGTGGATGGGTGGGATATGGAAGGATGGTCGATGGGTGGATGGTGGGAAATGGGTGGGATATGGATGGGATATGGATGGATGGTGGGAAATGGATGGATGGGTGGATGGGTGGGATATGGATGGATGGGTGGATGGGTGGATGGTGGGATATGGATGGATGGTATATGGATGGATGGGTGGATGGGTGGATGGTGGGATATGGATGGATGGATGGATGGGATATGGATGGATGGGTGGATGGGTGGATGGTGGGATATGGATGGATGGGTGGATGGGTGGGATATGGATGGATGGGTGGATGGTGGGATGGATGGATGGATGGGTGGACGGTGGGAAATGGATGGATGGTATATGGATGGATGGGTGGATGGGTGGATGGTGGGATATGGATGGATGGATGGATGGGATATGGATGGATGGGTGGATGGGTGGATGGTGGGATATGGATGGATGGGTGGATGGGTGGGATATGGATGGATGGGTGGATGGATGGATGGATGGATGGGTGGATGGGTGGATGGTGGATGGTGGGAAATGGGTGGGATATGGATGGATGGATGGGTGGATGGGTGGATGGATGGAAATGGGTGGGATATGGATGGGTGGATGGATGGATGGATGGATGGATGGGTGGATGGATGGATGGGTGGATGGTGGGAAATGGGCGGGATATGGATGGGTGGATGGATGGATGGATGGGTGGATGGTGGGAAATGGGTGGGATATGGGTGGATGGGTGGATGGTTGGATGGTGGGAAATGGATGGATGGATGGGTGGATGGATGGGATATGGATGGATGGGTGGATGGGTCGGATATGGATGGATGGGTGGATGGTGGGAAATGGGACGGATGGATGGATGGATGTGGGGATGGATCAATGGTGGATGGATGGATGTGGGGATGGATGGATGTGGGGATGGATGGATGTGGGGATGGATGGATGTGGGGATGGATGGATGTGGGGATGGATGGATGGATGTGGGGATGGATGGATGTGGGGATGGATGGATGTGGGGATGGATGGATGTGGGGATGGATGGATGTGGGGATGGATGGATGGATGGGTGGATGGGTGGGATATGGATGGATGGGTGGATGGTGGGAAATGGGACGGATGGATGGATGGATGTGGGGATGGATCAATGGTGGATGGATGGATGTGGGGATGGATGGATGTGGGGATGGATGGATGTGGGGATGGATGGATGGATGTGGGGATGGATGGATGGATGTGGGGATGGATGGATGGATGTGGGGATGGATGGATGTGGGGATGGATGGATGTGGGGATGGATGGATGTGGGGATGGATGGATGGATGTGGGGATGGATGGATGTGGGGATGGATGGATGGATGTATGGTGGATGGATGGATGTGGGGATGGATGGATGGATGTGGGGACGGATGGATGGATGTGGGGATGGATGGATGTGGGGATGGATGGACGGATGGATGGATGTGGGGATGGATGGATGTGGGGATGGATGGATGGATGTGGGGATGGATGGATGGATGTGGGGATGGATGGATGGATGTGGGGATGGATGGATGGATGTGGGGATGGATGGATGGATGTATGGTGGATGGATGGATGTGGGGATGGATGGATGGATGGATGGATGGATGTGGGGATGGATGGATGGATGGATGGATGTGGGGATGGATGGATGGATGGATGGATGGATGGTTGTGGGGATGGATGGATGTGGGGATGATTGGATGGATGGATGTGGGGATGGATGGATGGATGTGGGGATGGATGGATGGATGTGGGGATGGATGGATGGATGGATGGATGGATGGATGGATGTGGGGATGGATGGATGGATGTGGGGATGGATGGATGGATGGATGGATGGATGTATGGTGGATGGATGTATGGTGGATGGATGGATGTGGGGATGGATGGATGTGGGGATGGATGGATGGATGTATGGTGGATGGATGTATGGTGGATGGATGGATGTGGGGATGGATGGATGGATGTATGGTGGATGGATGGATGGATGTATGGTGGATGGATGGATGTGGGGATGGATGGATGGATGTGGGGATGGATGGATGTATGGTGGATGGATGGATGTGGGGATGGATGGATGGATGTGGGGATGGATGGATGTATGGTGGATGGATGTGGGGATGGATGGATGTGGGGATGGATGGATGGATGTATGGTGGATGGATGGATGTGGGGATGGATGGATGGATGTATGGTGGATGGATGGATGGATGTATGGTGGATGGATGGATGTGGGGATGGATGGATGGATGTGGGGATGGATGGATGTATGGTGGATGGATGGATGTGGGGATGGATGGATGGATGTGGGGATGGATGGATGTATGGTGGATGGATGTGGGGATGGATGGATGTGGGGATGGATGGATGGATGGATGTATGGTGGATGGATGTATGGTGGATGGATGGATAGAAGTCAATGTAAAGCAGTGAGCAGTGTTGTTTGACTGTGTGTGACTAGTCTTCTATGAGGCTTTCACTGCTTGTTCAGATGTACATATTTAATGTTAAAGCTAGTATGAATAAACCTATGACATCACACCACTGCTTTGCAAATCAATGGCAAGGAGCATGGGTCAAGTTTAAGAACATTGCCGTAACATGTTAATGACGTGTGCATGTGTGTGTGCGTGTGTGTGTGTGCATGCCTGCATTTGTGTGTGTGGGTGTAGCGTTGTGTTGGTATGAAGCTAATCCTGTTTGTGTATGTGGCTCAGAGCCCAAGACATTGATCCATTATGCAAAGGGCTTCCAGCTACAGTCAGGGGCACTGCTCTCTTCCTGCTAACTGAAACTGTAATGCCCTGTACGTTTACATTATGGATCGAAAAATTCCATTTAGCGATGGATGGTGGGTGTTTTCTGTGGGGGAAAGAACAGAGCTAAAATGGTTGACTTTAGTAGAACTATGGTACATTGTCCTTTAGTAGAACTATGGTATAGTGTCCTTAGTGTCCTTTAATATAACTGTGGTACAGTGTCCTCAGTGTCCTTCAGTAGAACTATGGTAGTGTCCTTTAGTAGAACTATGGTACAGTGTCTTTTAGTAGAACTATGGTACAGTGTCCTCGGTGTCCTTCTGTAGAACTATGGTATAGTGTCCTCAGTGTCCTTTAGTAGAACAATGGTACAGTGTCCTTCTGTAGAACTATGGTAAAGTGTCCTCAGTGTCCTTTAGTAGAACTATGGTAAAGTGTCCTCAGTGTCCTTTAGTAGAACTATGGTATAGTGTCCTCAGTGTCCTTTAGTAGAACTATGGTATAGTGTCCTCAGTGTCATTTAGTAGATCTATGGTACAGTGTCCTTTAGTAGAACTATGGTATAGTGAGTGTCCTCAGTGTCCTTTAGTAGAACTATGGTAAAGTGTCCTCAGTGTCCTTTAGTAGAACTATGGTATAGTGTCCTCAGTGTCATTTAGTAGATCTATGGTACAGTGTCCTTTAGTAGAACTATGGTAAAGTGTCCTCAGTGTCCTTTAGTAGAACTATGGTATAGTTTCCTCAGTGTCATTTAGTAGAACTATGATACAGTGTTCTCAGTGTCCTTTAGTTGAACTATGGTATAGTGTCCTCAGTGTCCTTTAGTAGAACTATGGTATAGTGTCCTCAGTGTCCTTTAGTAGAACTATTCATAGTGTCCTCAGTGTCCTTTAGCAGAACTATGGTATAGTGTCCTCAGTGTCCTTCATTTGAACTATGGTACACATGTTGTAGTTGTTGTAGTATTCATGTTGTAGTATTCATGTTGTTGTAGTATTCATGTTGTTGTAGTATTCATGTTGTTGTAGTATTCATGTTGTTGTAGTATTCATGTTGTTGTAGTATTCATGTTGTTGTAGTATTGATGTTGTAGTATTCATGTTGTTGTAGTATTCCGTGTTGTAGTATTCATGTTGTAGTATTCATGTTGTTGTAGTATTCATGTTGTAGTATTCATGTTGTTGTAGTATACATGTTGTAGTATTCATGTTGTAGTATTCATGTTGTAGTATTCATGTTGTAGTATTCATGTTGTTGTAGTATTCATGTTGTTGTAGTATTCATGTTGTAGTATTCATGTTGTAGTATTCATGTTGTAGTATTCATGTTGTAGTATTCATGTTGTTGTAGTATTCATGTTGTAGTATTCATGTTGTAGTATTCATGTTGTAGTATTCATGTTGTAGTATTCATGTTGTTGTAGTATTCATGTTGTAGTATTCATGTTGTAGTATTCATGTTGTTGTAGTATTCATGTTGTAGTATTCATGTTGTAGTTGTATTCATGTTGTTGTTGTATTCATGTTGTAGTATTCATGTTGTTGTAGTATTCATGTTGTTTAGTATTCATGTTTGTAGTATTCATGTTGTAGTATTCATGTTGTAGTATTCATGTTGTTGTAGTATACATGTTGTTGTAGTCATGTTGTAGTATTCATGTTGTAGTATTCGTGTTGTTGTAGTATTCATGTTGTTGTAGTATTCATGTTGTAGTATTCATGTTGTAGTATTCATGTTGTAGTATTCGTGTTGTTGTAGTATTCATGTTGTTGTAGTATACATGTTGTTGTAGTCATGTTGTAATATTCATGTTGTAGTATTCGTGTTGTAGTATTCATGTTGTAGTATTCATGTTGTTGTAGTAGTATTCATGCTGTTGTAGTATACATGTTGTTGTTGTAGTATTCATGCTGTTGTAGTATTCATGCTGTTGTAGTATACATGTAGTTGTAGTATTCATGTTGTAGTATTCATGTTGTTGTAGTAGTATTCATGTTGTTGTAGTAGTATTCATGTTGTTGTAGTATTCATGTTGTAGTATTCATGTTGTAGTATTCATGTTGTTGTAGTATTCATGTTGTTGTAGTATTCATGTTGTAGTATTCATGTTGTAGTATTCATGTTGTTGTAGTATTCATGTTGTAGTATTCATGTTGTTGTAGTATTCATGTTGTTGTAGTATTCATGTTGTTGTAGTATTCATGTTGTAGTATTCATGTTGTTGTAGTATTCATGTTGTTGTAGTATTCATGTTGTAGTATTCATGTTGTAGTATACATGTTGTTGTAGTATTCATGTTGTAGTATTCATGTTGTAGTATACATGTTGTAGTATACATGTTGTTGTAGTATTCATGTTGTTGTATTCATGTTGTAGTAGTATTCATGTTGTTGTAGTATTCATGTTGTTGTATTCATGTTGTAGTAGTATTCATGTTGTAGTATTCATGTTGTATTCATGTTGTAGTATTCATGTTGTAGTATTCATGTTGTTGTAGTATTCATGCTGTTGTAGTATTCATGTTGTTGTTGTATTCATGTTGTTGTAGTATTCATGTTGTTGTAGTATTCATGTTGTAGTATTCATGTTGTAGTATTCATGTTGTAGTATTCATGTTGTTGTAGTATTCATGTTGTTGTTGTATTCATGTTGTTGTAGTATTCATGTTGTTGTAGTATTCATGTTGTAGTATTCATGTTGTAGTATTCATGTTGTAGTATTCATGTTGTTGTAGTATTCATGTTGTTGTAGTATTCATGTTGTTGTAGTATTCATGTTGTAGTATTCATGTTGTAGTATTCATGTTGTAGTATTCATGTTGTTGTAGTATTCATGTTGTTGTAGTATTCATGTTGTAGTATTCATGTTGTAGTATTCATGTTGTAGTATTCATGTTGTTGTAGTATTCATGTTGTAGTATTCATGTTGTTGTAGTATTCATGTTGTTGTAGTATTCATGTTGTAGTATTCATGTTGTTGTAGTATTCATGTTGTTGTAGTATTCATGTTGTTGTAGTATTCATGTTGTAGTATTCATGTTGTAGTATTCATGTTGTTGTAGTATTCATGTTGTAGTATTCATGTTGTTGTAGTATTCATGTTGTTGTAGTATTCATGTTGTTGTAGTATTCATGTTGTTGTAGTATTCATGTTGTTGTAGTATTCATGTTGTTGTAGTATTCATGTTGTTGTAGTATTCATGTTGTTGTAGTATTCATGTTGTTGTAGTATTCATGCTGTTGTAGTATTCATGTTGTTGTAGTATTCATGTTGTTGTAGTATTCATGTTGTTGTAGTATTCATGTTGTTGTAGTATTCATGTTGTTGTTGTAGTATTCATGTTGTTGTTGTAGTATTCATGTTGTTGTTGTAGTATTCATGTTGTTGTTGTAGTATTCATGTTGTAGTATTCATGTTGTTGTAGTATTCATGTTGTTGTAGTAGTATTCATGCTGTTGTAGTAGTATTCATGCTGTTGTAGTAGTATTCATGCTGTTGTAGTAGTATTCATGTTGTAGTATTCATGTTGTTGTAGTATTCATGTTGTTGTTGTATTCATGTTGTTGTAGTATTCATGTTGTTGTAGTATTCATGTTGTAGTATTCATGTTGTAGTATTCATGTTGTTGTAGTATTCATGTTGTTGTAGTATACATGCTGTTGTAGTATTCATGTTGTTGTAGTATTCATGTTGTAGTATTCATGTTGTAGTATTCATGTTGTAGTATTCATGTTGTAGTATTCATGTTGTTGTAGTATTCATGTTGTAGTATTCATGTTGTTGTAGTATTCATGTTGTAGTATTCATGTTGTTGTAGTATTCATGTTGTAGTATTCATGTTGTTGTAGTATTCATGTTGTAGTATTCATGTTGTTGTAGTATACATGTTGTTGTAGTATTCATGTTGTTGTAGTATTCATGTTGTAGTATTCATGTTGTTGTAGTATTCATTGTTGTTGTAGTATTCATGTTGTTGTATTCATGTTGTTGTAGTATTCATGTTGTTGTAGTATTCATGTTGTAGTATTCATGTTGTTGTAGTATTCATGTTGTTGTAGTATTCATGTTGTTGTAGTATTCATGTTGTTGTAGTATTCATGTTGTTGTAGTATTCATGTTGTTGTAGTATTCATGTTGTAGTATTCATGTTGTAGTATTCATGTTGTTGTAGTATTCATGTTGTTGTAGTATTCATGTTGTTGTAGTATTCATGTTGTAGTATTCATGTTGTTGTAGTATTCATGTTGTAGTATTCATGTTGTTGTAGTATTCATGTTGTAGTATTCATGTTGTAGTATTCATGTTGTTGTAGTATTCATGTTGTAGTATTCATGTTGTTGTAGTATTCATGTTGTAGTATTCATGTTGTTGTTGTATTCATGTTGTAGTATTCATGTTGTTGTTGTATTCATGTTGTTGTAGTATTCATGCTGTTGTAGTATTCATGCTGTTGTAGTATTCATGTTGTTGTAGTATTCATGCTGTTGTAGTATACATGTTGTTGTAGTATTCATGTTGTAGTATTCATGTTGTTGTAGTATTCATGTTGTTGTATTCATGTTGTTGTAGTATTCATGTTGTTGTTGTTGTATTCATGTTGTTGTATTCATGTTGTTGTAGTATTCATGTTGTTGTAGTATTCATGCTGTTGTAGTATTCATGTTGTTGTAGTATACATGCTGTTGTTGTTGTATTCATGTTGTTGTATTCATGTTGTTGTAGTATTCATGCTGTTGTTGTTGTATTCATGTTGTTATATTCATGTTGTTGTAGTATTCATGTTGTTGTAGTATTCATGTTGTTGTAGTATTCATGCTGTTGTTGTTGTATTCATGTTGTTGTATTCATGTTGTAGTATTCATGTTGTTGTATTCATGTTTTAGTATTCATGCTGTTGTAGTATACATGTTGTTGTAGTATTCATGTTGTTGTAGTATTCATGTTGTAGTATTCATGTTGTAGTATTCATGTAGTAGTATTCATGCTGTTGTAGTATACATGTTGTTGTAGTAGTATTCATGCTGTTGTAGTATACATGTAGTTGTGTATATTTGTTTCAGAATTAGATGATGTTTCTGATCTGAACCCCAGCCATCTTGGCAGGACAGGAAGACAGTAGGTTGTGGGATGCAGGCCCAGGGTCCTAATATCATACCCATGTTCATCTCTTCAGATCTCTGCCTGTGTAGGCTGGGCCTTGTGACGTGTGAGACTGACTGATTTACTACTTTGATCAAGCGGCCCTGTCTGATGTACATTGAGATGATCCCTGTGCTTGTAGAGAAGATCGGGATTAAATGGTTCTCTGGGGAGCGAGGGATTCACTCTGCCGGAGACAGCGTTTCAAGCTGCTCAATGAAGGGGAGTGAAAAATTGAAAAAAAATCACTAAATTGCACATCAAGGGTCCTTGTTCTTTTTATTGTATGAAGGAATGTTGGAGAACGTTGGAGTTCTTTTTGCTCTATAGGTCTAATTGATCTTAAGCCTGTAAATTATAGAATGTTGGAGATGGTTGGAGTTGTTTCTGCTCTATAGGTCTAATTGATCTTAAGCCTGTAAATTATAGAATGTTGGAGATGGTTGGAGTTGTTTCTGCTCTATAGGTCTAATTGATCTTAAGCCTGTAAATTATAGAATGTTGGAGATGGTTGAGTTGTTTTTGCTCTATAGGTCTAATTGATCTTAAGCCTGTAAATTATAGAATGTTGGAGATGGTTGGAGTTGTTTCTGCTCTATAGGTCTAATGGCTTCTTGATCTTAAGCCTGTAAATTATAGAATGTTGGAGATGGTTGGAGTTGTTTCTGCTCTATAGGTCTAATTGATCTTAAGCCTGTAAATTATAGAATGTTGGAGATGGTTGGAGTTGTTTCTGCTCTATAGGTCTAATTGATCTTAAGCCTGTAAATTATAGAATGTTGGAGATGGTTGGAGTTGTTTCTGCTCTATAGGTCTAATTGATCTTAAGCCTGTAAATTATAGAATGTTGGAGATGGTTGGAGTTGTTTCTGCTCTATAGGTCTAATTGATCTTAAGCCTGTAAATTATAGAATGTTGGAGAACGTTTGAGTTGTTTCTGCTCTATAGGTCTAATTGATCTTAAGCCTGTAAATTATAGAATGTTGGAGAACGTTAGAGTTGTTTCTGCTCTATAGGTCTAATTGATCTTAAGCCTGTAAATTATAGAATGTTGGAGATGGTTGGAGTTGTTTCTGCTCTATAGGTCTAATTGATCTTAAGCCTGTAAATTATAGAATGTTGGAGATGGTTGGAGTTGTTTCTGCTCTATAGGTCTAATTGATCTTAAGCCTGTAAATTATAGAATGTTGGAGATGGTTGGAGTTGTTTCTGCTCTATAGGTCTAATTGATCTTAAGCCTGTAAATTATAGAATGTTGGAGAACGTTTGAGTTGTTTCTGGTTCTATAGGTCTAATTGATCTTAAGCCTGTAAATTATAGAATGTTGGAGATGGTTGGAGTTGTTTCTGCTCTATAGGTCTAATTGATCTTAAGCCTGTAAATTATAGAATGTTGGAGAACGTTGGAGTTGTTTCTGCTCTATAGGTCTAATTGATCTTAAGCCTGTAAATTATAGAATGTTGGAGATGGTTGGAGTTGTTTCTGCTCTATAGGTCTAATTGATCTTAAGCCTGTAAATTATAGAATGTTGGAGATGGTTGGAGTTGTTTCTGCTCTATAGGTCTAATTGATCTTAAGCCTGTAAATTATAGAATGTTGGAGATGGTTGGAGTTGTTTCTGCTCTATAGGTCTAATTGATCTTAAGCCTGTAAATTATAGAATGTTGGAGAACGTTTGAGTTGTTTCTGCTCTATAGGTCTAATTGATCTTAAGCCTGTAAATTATAGAATGTTGGAGATGGTTGGAGTTGTTTCTGCTCTATAGGTCTAATTGATCTTAAGCCTGTAAATTATAGAATGTTGGAGAACGTTTGAGTTGTTTCTGCTCTATAGGTCTAATTGATCTTAAGCCTGTAAATTATAGAATGTTGGAGATGGTTGGAGTTGTTTCTGCTCTATAGGTCTAATTGATCTTAAGCCTGTAAATTATAGAATGTTGAGATGGTTGGAGTTGTTTCTGCTCTATAGGTCTAATTGATCTTAAGCCTGTAAATTATAGAATGTTGGAGAACGTTTGAGTTGTTTCTGCTCTATAGGTCTAATTGATCTTAAGCCTGTAAATTATAGAATGTTGGAGATGGTTGGAGTTGTTTCTGCTCTATAGGTCTAATTGGGTTACTATATAGGTAGTAGTGATCTTAAGCCTGTAAATTATAGAATGTTGGAGATGGTTGGAGTTGTTTCTGCTCTATAGGTCTAATTGATCTTAAGCCTGTAAATTATAGAATGTTGGAGATGGTTGGAGTTGTTTCTGCTCTATAGGTCTAATTGATCTTAAGCCTGTAAATTATAGAATGTTGGAGATGGTTGGAGTTGTTTCTGCTCTATAGGTCTAATTGATCTTAAGCCTGTAAATTATAGAATGTTGAGAACTGTGTTCTGAGTTGTTTCTGCTCTATAGGTCTAATTGATCTTAAGCCTGTAAATTATAGAATGTTGGAGAACGTTTGAGTTGTTTCTGCTCTATAGGTCTAATTGATCTTAAGCCTGTAAATTATAGAATCTTGGAGATGGTTGGAGTTGTTTCTGCTCTATAGGTCTAATTGATCTTAAGCCTGTAAATTATAGAATGTTGGAGATGGTTGGAGTTGTTTCTGCTCTATAGGTCTAATTGATCTTAAGCCTGTAAATTATAGAATGTTGGAGATGGTTGGAGTTGTTTCTGTTCTATAGGTCTAATTGATCTTAAGCCTGTAAATTATAGAATGTTGGAGATGGTTGGAGTTGTTTCTGCTCTATAGGTCTAATTGATCTTAAGCCTGTAAATTATAGAATGTTGGAGAACGTTAGAGTTGTTTCTGCTCTATAGGTCTAATTGATCTTAAGCCTGTAAATTATAGAATGTTGGAGATGGTTGGAGTTGTTTCTGCTCTATAGGTCTAATTGATCTTAAGCCTGTAAATTATAGAATGTTGGAGATGGTTGGAGTTGTTTCTGCTCTATAGGTCTAATTGATCTTAAGCCTGTAAATTATAGAATGTTGGAGATGGTTGGAGTTGTTTCTGCTCTATAGGTCTAATTGATCTTAAGCCTGTAAATTATAGAATGTTGGAGATGGTTGGAGTTGTTTCTGCTCTATAGGTCTAATTGATCTTAAGCCTGTAAATTATAGAATGTTGAGATGGTTGGAGTTGTTTCTGCTCTATAGGTCTAATTGATCTTAAGCCTGTAAATTATAGAATGTTGGAGATGGTTGAGTTGTTTCTGCTCTATAGGTCTAATTGATCTTAAGCCTGTAAATTATAGAATGTTGGAGAACGTTAGAGTTGTTTCTGCTCTATAGGTCTAATTGATCTTAAGCCTGTAAATTATAGAATGTTGGAGATGGTTGGAGTTGTTTCTGCTCTATAGGTCTAATTGATCTTAAGCCTGTAAATTATAGAATGTTGGAGATGGTTGGAGTTGTTTCTGCTCTATAGGTCTAATTGATCTTAAGCCTGTAAATTATAGAATGTTGGAGATGGTTGGAGTTGTTTCTGCTCTATAGGTCTAATTGATCTTAAGCCTGTAAATTATAGAATGTTGGAGAACGTTTGAGTTGTTTCTGCTCTATAGGTCTAATTGATCTTAAGTTATAGAATGTTGTAACATTATGCCATGTTGTAAGGAGAAGGTAACATACTGTACACATGTAAAGCCAAATGCTGGAATTCTTTGGAATTACCCAAATGGCTTCTTGATGAATCACGACAAGACTCTGTTGGCAGAAGTAAAGGATCTCCAAAGAGCCTGTAAAACCTTTTGTTCCCCCTGTGGTCGCAGCCTTTTGACATGCACAGACCAGAATACAGGCTTTCACCCCAGGGTTAAAGGGCTCTCCTCATAAATGCCTGTTGTCTTTGAAGCACAAGTGATATAGAATACGTTGACTTCGGACTCTGACTGCTCTGCCTGGCCAAACAAACACACACAAGTGGGAATGGGTCCAACACATGCAATCTACCCCCAGGCAGGCCTCATTCAGCCATTCTAATGAAAACCATGAGTGGAATATTATTGAAAGGATTGCAAGGATTACACAAAGGTATGCCATTACCTTGGAAGTCCTCTTCTAGTGGACTGTGTTCTGGGTTACTATAAGGTAGTGGACTGTGTTCTGGGTTACTATAAGGTAGTAGTGGTAGACTGTGTTCTGGGTTACTATAAGGTAGTAGTGATAGACTGTGTTCTGGGTTACTATAAGGTAGTAGTGATAGACTGTGTTCTGGGTTACTATAAGGTAGTAGTGGTAGACTGTGTTCTGGGTTACTATAAGGTAGTAGTGATAGACTGTGTTCTGGGTTACTATAAGGTAGTAGTGATAGACTGTGTTCTGGGTTACTATAAGGTAGTAGTGATAGACTGTGTTCTGGGTTACTATAAGGTAGTAGTGGTAGACTGTGTTCTGGGTTACTATAAGGTAGTAGTGATAGACTGTGTTCTAGGTTACTATAAGGTAGTAGTGGTAGACTGTGTTCTAGGTTACTATAAGGTAGTAGTGGTAGACTGTGTTCTGGGTTACTATAAGGTAGTAGTGGTAGACTGTGTTCTAGGTTACTATAAGGTAGTAGTGATAGACTGTGTTCTGGGTTACTATAAGGTAGTAGTGATAGACTGTGTTCTGGGTTACTATAAGGTAGTAGTGGTCGACTGTGTTCTAGGTTACTATAAGGTAGTAGTGGTAGACTGTGTTCTGGGTTACTATAAGGTAGTAGTGATAGACTGTGTTCTGGGTTACTATAAGGTAGTAGTGATAGACTGTGTTCTGGGTTACTATAAGGTAGTAGTGATAGACTGTGTTCTGGGTTACTATAAGGTAGTAGTGATAGACTGTGTTCTGGGTTACTATAAGGTAGTAGTGGTAGACTGTGTTCTAGGTTACTATAAGGTAGTAGTGATAGACTGTGTTCTGGGTTACTATAAGGTAGTAGTGATAGACTGTGTTCTGGGTTACTATAAGTTAGTAGTGGTCGACTGTGTTCTAGGTTACTATAAGGTAGTAGTGGTAGACTGTGTTCTGGGTTACTATAAGGTAGTAGTGATAGACTGTGTTCTAGGTTACTATAAGGTAGTAGTGATAGACTGTGTTCTGGGTTACTATAAGGTAGTAGTGGTAGACTGTGTTCTAGGTTACTATAAGGTAGTAGTGGTAGACTGTGTTCTAGGTTACTATAAGGTAGTAGTGGTAGACTGTGTTCTGGGTTACTATAAGGTAGTAGTGATAGACTGTGTTCTAGGTTACTATAAGGTAGTAGTGGTAGACTGTGTTCTAGGTTACTATAAGGTAGTAGTGGTAGACTGTGTTGGTGACTATTATAAAGGACTGTTGTCATCTGCCAGTTAGCTAATCTTGCTCTCATCTTATTTAATTAAAATCAATCAGACTAATGTGGAAATTGAACCACTGGTATTAAATGCTATCCAATATTTTAAGTTGCCGGTATGGAATCAATTCTCTATTTTCTGTTTTTGTTCTGGATTTGCTTTTTCCTGATAATCTAGTTCATGATAATTTGCTCACATTGTATATAGACTTGTTTATACTGTATTATTGACTGTATGTTTGTTTTACTCCATGTGTAACTCTGTGTCGTTGTTTGTGTCGAACTGCTTTGCTTTATATTGGCCAGGTCGCAGTTGTAAATGAGAACTTGTTCTCAACTAGCCTACCTGGTTAAATAAAGGTGTTCTCAACTAGCCTACCTGGTTAAATAAAGGTGTTCTCAACTAGCCTACCTGGTTAAATAAAGGTGTTCTCAACTAGCCTATCTGGTTAAATAAAGGTGTTCTCAACTAGCCTATCTGGTTAAATAAAGGTGTTCTCAACTAGCCTATCTGGTTAAATAAAGGTGTTCTCAACTAGCCTATCTGGTTAAATAAAGGTGTTCTCAACTAGCCTATCTGGTTAAATAAAGGTGTTCTCAACTAGCCTACTTGGTTAAATAAAGGTGTTCTCAACTGGCCTACCTGGTTAAATAAAGGTGTTCTCAACTAGCCTACCTGGTTAAATAAAGGTGTTCTCAACTAGCCTACCTGGTTCAATAAAGGTGTTCTCAACCGGCCTACCTGGTTAAATAAAGGTGTTCTCAACTGGCCTACCTGGTTCAATAAAGGTGTTCTCAACTTGCCTACCTGGTTAAATAAAGGTGTTCTCAACTTGCCTACCTGGTTAAATAAAGGTGTTCTCAACTGGCCTACCTGGTTTAAAGGTGTTCTCAACTTGCCTACCTGGTTCAATAAAGGTGTTCTCAACTAGCCTACCTGGTTAAATAAAGGTGTTCTCAACTAGCCTACCTGGTTAAATAAAGGTGTTCTCAACTAGCCTACCTGGTTAAATAAAGGTGTTCTCAACTAGCCTACCTGGTTAAATAAAGGTGTTCTCAACTAGCCTACCTAAAGGTGTTCTCAACTAGCCTACCTGGTTAAATAAAGGTGTTCTCAACTAGCCTACCTGGTTAAATAAAGGTGTTCTCAACTAGCCTACCTGGTTAAATAAATGTGTTCTCAACTAGCCTACCTGGTTAAATAAAGGTGTTCTCAACTAGCCTACCTGGTTAAATAAAGGTGAAATAAAAAATAAAAAATAAAAAAATAAAAAAAATGAAGGTGACAGATTTGGTCCATTGACAATAAAAACATAAAAAGTGATTTTATTTCATATAGCTGCCATTCTTTCCTGTGTTCAACAGTCTTCATAAAAGTTACATGGATTACAGGTTGAGGTGACAACTGTGAGTTACAGGAGAGGACAGATCTGCTTGTCTTCGTAGTCAGAAATGATCTTAGAAGTCCTGCAGCAGCTCCTTAAATACACGGCTATAAAGATGGAGGAATGATGTTCGGAGGAGCTGATCAGATGGCCTGTGTCAAAACTGAATCTGAATACCTAGTTTTAGGCCCCTCCCCCAGCTGAATGTGTTGTCTGTCTGTGCAAGAGAGCACAGATAGACAAAATATGACCCCATTCCCACTCATTGGCATTGCAGGAAACGTGCAGAGTGTGCATGACTAGATTTGAATAGGGTGAAGCTTTCATTGAGTCGTTCTTTGTTTACAGGTTTCAACAGTCTGCGGTTTGTAACATTCCACTATGTTTAAGGGCAATTTGGTTTACGAGGGAGGGAGCCTGTCTTGCCTCTAATCAGAGAATAGACTGTCTGTTAGCAACAGCTTCTACCTTACCATTGTCAGGTCGGCTGGGAGTGAGACCTAGAGTCACATTTTGACAGGAGGAGGGAGAATTTATTGCTTAGAAGTTGTGAAAACTGACTGACGTTCTGTGGCAGTCTGTTCAAAATGAGATCTGACTGTTCTGCATGGCAGTCTGTTCAAAATGTGATCTGACTGTCACTCCACGTTCTGCATGGCAGTCTGTTCAAAATGTGATCTGACTGTCACTCCACGTTCTGCATGGCAGTCTGTTCAAAATGAGATCTGACTCCACGTTCTGCATGGCAGTCTGTTCAAAATGTGATCTGACTGTCACTCCACGTTCTGCATGGCAGTCTGTTCAAAATGAGATCTGACTGTCACTCCACGTTCTGCATGGCAGTCTGTTCAAAATGAGATCTGACTGTCACTCCACGTTCTGCATGGCAGTCTGTTCAAAATGAGATCTGACTGTCACTCCACGTTCTGCATGGCAGTCTGTTCAAATGGATCTGACTGTCACTCCACGTTCTGCATGGCAGTCTGTTCAAAATGAGATCTGACTGTCACTCCACGTTCTGCATGGCAGTCTGTTCAAAATGAGATCTGACTCCACGTTCTGCATGGCAGTCTGTTCAAAATGAGATCTGACTGTCACTCCACGTTCTGCATGGCAGTCTGTTCAAATGTGATCTGACTGTCACTCCACGTTCTGCATGGCAGTCTGTTCAAAATGAGATCTGACTGTCACTCCACGTTCTGCATGGCAGTCTGTTCATGAGAAATGCATGGCAGTCTGTTCAACATGAGATCTGACTGTCACTCCACGTTCTGCATGGCAGTCTGTTCAAAATGAGATCTGACTCCACGTTCTGCATGGCAGTCTGTTCAAAATGTGATCTGACTGTCACTCCACGTTCTGCATGGCAGTCTGTTCAAAATGAGATCTGACTGTCACTCCACGTTCTGCATGGCAGTCTGTTCAAAATGAGATCTGACTGTCACTCCACGTTCTGCATGGCAGTCTGTTCAAAATGAGATCTGACTGTCACTCCACGTTCTGCATGGCAGTCTGTTCAACATGAGATCTGACTGTCACTCCACGTTCTGCATGGCAGTCTGTTCAAAATGTGATCTGACTGTCACTCCACGTTCTGCATGGCAGTCTGTTCAAAATGAGAACATGAGCAGTCTGTTCAAAAATGATCACTCCACGTTCTGCATGGCAGTCTGTTCAAAATGAGATCTGACTGTCACTCCATTCTGCATGGCAGTCTGTTCAAAATGTGATCTGACTGTCACTCCAGTTCTGCATGGCAGTCTGTTCAAAATTGATCTGACTGTCACTCCACGTTCTGCATGGCAGTCTGTTCAAAATGTGATCTGACTGTCACTCCACGTTCTGCATGGCAGTCTGTTCAAAATGAGATCTGACTGTCACTCCACGTTTGCATGGCAGTCTGTTCAACATGAGATCTGAAAATGCAGTGTTCAAAATGAGATCTGACTGTCACTCCACGTTCTGCATGGCAGTCTGTTCAACATGAGATCTGACTGTCACTCACGTTCTGCATGGCAGTCTGTTCAAAATGTATCTGATTAATTCTGAATACCGGAGAACAGATGTGAGCTTTATCAACTTAACAACCACATAGGTTATTAGAAGTTTTGAAATGAATGCATACTATGGTCTTTTCAACACTGTTTTCCGTGATTAAAATGGTGCCTGTTCTCCACTCCTCCCTGTCATCCACATTGGTAGATAATTCTCAGGTGAGTAGTAGTGTATTACATTATATATTTATTTATTTATTTTTACCTTTATTTAACCAGGCAAGTCAGTTAAGAACACATTCTTATTTTCAATGACGGCCTAGGAACAATGGGTTAACTGCCTGTTCAGGGGCAGAACGACAGATTTGTACCTTGTCAGCTCAGGGGTTTGAACTCGCAACCTTCTGGTTGTTAGTCCAACGCTCTAACCACTAGGCTACGCTGCCGTGTGGCCCTGGTCAGTAGTAGTGCACTACATTATATGTCCCTGGTCAGTAGTAGTGTACTACATTATATGTCCCTGGTCAATAGTAGTGTACTACATTATATGGCCCTGGGCAATAGTAGTGCACTACATTATATGTCCCTGGTCAGTAGTAGTGTACTACATTATATGTCCCTGGTCAATAGTAGTGCACTACATTATATGTCCCTGGTCAGTAGTAGTGCACTACATTATATGTCCCTGGTCAGTAGTAGTGTGCTACATGGCCCTGGGCAATAGTAGTGTACTACATTATATGTCCCAGTCAATCTTTACTACATTATATGTCCCTGGTCAATAGTAGTGTACTACATTATATGTCCCTGGTCAATAGTAGTGTACTACATTATATGGCCCTGGGCAATAGTAGTGTACTACATTATATGTCCCTGGTCAATAGTAGTGTACTACATTATATGTCCCTGGTCAATAGTAGTGCACTACATTATATGTCCCTGGTCAGTAGTAAACATATATGTCCCTGGTCAAGTATGTACTCATTATATGTCCCTGGTCTGTACTACATTATATGTCCCTGGATAGTAGTGCATCATGGCCCTGGGCAATAGTAGTGTACTACATTATATGTCCCTGGTCAGTAGTAGTGTACTCATTATATGTCCCTGGTCAGTACAGTCCACTAATTATATGTCCCTGGTCACCAGTAGTGCACTACATTATATGTCCCTGGTCTGTAGTGCACTCATTATATGTCCCTGGTCAGTAGTAGTGTACTCATTGTATGTCCCTGGTCAGTAGTCTGTACTCATTATCTGTCCCTGGTCAGTAGTAGTGTACTACATTATATGTCCCTGGTCAATAGTAGTGCACTCTGTCCCTGGTCAGTAGTAGTCTACATTATATGTCCCTGGTGTAGTAGTGCACTACAGAGGTAGGGTGCCATTGACACGCTAGATGTCAGTCTCTTTCTCTGTGGCAGGTTAAGGAGATTTCCCAGTTTCAAATCCTTATTTTAGTTGGATTAAAGATTTGGGAAATGTACTCTGGGTCTGAATGATGGATGAGCATCACACACTGCTGAATACTGGTATTCATTTTGTCTGGCTCTAGACATTCCACTAATAACTTGGCACCATACAACTCTCTGTCTGTCTGTCTGTCTGTCTGTCTGTCTGTCTGTCTGTCTGTCTGTCTGTCTGTCTGTCTGTCTGTCTGTCTGTCTGTCTGTCATTGACGGCTCATTCTGTCTGTCTGTCTGTCTATCTGTCTGTCTGTCTGTCTGTCTGTCATTGACAGCTCATTCTGTCTGTCTGTCTGTCTGTCTGTCTGTCTGTCTGTCTGTCTGTCTGTCATTGACGGCTCATTCTGTCTGTCTGTCTGTCTGTCTGTCTGTCTGTCTGTCTGTCTGTCTGTCTGTCTGTCATTGACAGCTCATTCTGTCTGTCTGTCTGTCTGTCTGTCTGTCTGTCTGTCATTGACAGCTCATTCTGTCTGTCTGTCTGTCTGTCTGTCTGTCTGTCTGTCATTGACGGCTCATTCTGTCTGTCTGTCTGTCTGTCTGTCTGTCTGTCTGTCTGTCTGTCTGTCTCTGTCATTGACAGCTCATTCTGTCTGTCTGTCTGTCTGTCTGTCTGTCTGTATGTCTGTCTGTCTGTCTGTCTGTCTGTCTGTCATTGACAGCTCATTCTGTCTGTCTGTCTGTCTGTCTGTCTGTCTGTCTGTCTGTCTGTCTGTCATTGACAGCTCATTCTGTCTGTCTGTCTGTCTGTCTGTCTGTCTGTCTGTCTGTCTGTCTGTCTGTCTGTCTGTCTGTCATTCTGTCTGTCTGTCTGTCTGTCTGTCTGTCTGTCTGCCTGCCTGCCTGTCTGTCTGTCTGTCTGTCTGTCTGTCTGTCTGTCTGTCTGTCTGTCTGTCTGTCTGTCTGTCTGTCTGTCTGCCTGCCTGTCTGTCTGTCTGTCTGTCTGTCATTGACAGCTCATTCTGTCTGTCTGTCTGTCTGTCTGTCTGTCTGTCTGTCTGTCTGTCTGTCTGTCTGTCTGTCTGTCTGTCTGAGGGAGCAACCTGGATGTATTTGTTCTGTCCTTTCTGAGAGACTCGTATCTGCTGTTACACAGTAACCTAATAGTCTTTAGTGATTCCATATGAAATATTATTTGGGGGATTTTCACAAAACTTAATCCATCGAATGGTCCTTTGGAGGAAGGATTGTTGATGTGTATTTTCCATTTGTATCTAACAGCTAGTTGAGAAAGTAATTAATAAAATATCAGCCCAAGCCAGGCCTCTTAATGATCCAGTTTAGGGTTATATGAAGCTGTTCACTTGTTTTCAATAAAACATGTTTACATACATACATACATACATACATACATACATACATACATACATACATACATACATACATACATACATACATACATACATACATACATACATTGCATACATACATACATTGCATACATACATACATACATACATACATACATACATACATACATACATACATACATACATACATACACACACACACACACATGCATGCATGCATGCATGCATGCACACACACACACACACACACACACACACACACACACACACACACACACACACACATACATACATACATACACATACATACATACATACATACATACATACATACATACATACATATATACATTTAAACATATATATATTTAAACATATAAACATTTAAACATATAAACATTTAAACATATATACATTTAAACATATATACATTTAAACATATATACATTTAAACATATATACATTTAAACCTATATACATATATACATTTAAACCTATATACATATATACATTTAAACCTATATACATATATACATTTAAACCTATATACATATATACATTGAAACATATATACATTTAAACATATATACAGTACCTGTCTTAAGTTTGAATACACCTACTCATTTCTGTTTTTTTTTTTTTTTTTTGACAGTTTTCGACATTGTAGAATAATAGTGAAGACATGTTTACACACATATACATACGTATATCACATATAGATGTATATCACATATTACACACATATAGATGTATATCACATATAGATGTATATCACATATTACACACATATAGATGTATATCACATATAGATGTATATCACATATTACACACATATAGATGTATATCACATATTACACACATATAGATGTATATCACATATAGATGTATATCACCTATAGATGTATATCACATATAGATGTATATCACATATATTATATCACATATAGATGTATATCACATATAGATGTATATCACATATAGATGTATATCACATATTACACACATATAGATGTATATCACATATAGATGTATATCACATATTACACACATATAGATGTATATCACATATAGATGTATATCACATATAGATGTATATCACATATAGATGTATATCACATATAGATGTATATCACATATAGATGTATATCACATATATGTATATCACATATAGATGTATATCACATATAGATGTATATCACACATATAGATGTATATCACATACGTACACACATATAGATGTATATCACATATAGATGTATATCACATATTACACACATATAGATGTATATCACATATTACACACATATAGATGTATATCACATATTACACACATATAGATGTATATCACATATAGATGTATATCACATATAGATGTATATCACATATAGATGTATATCACATATAGATGTATATCACATATTACACACATATAGATGTATATCACATATTACACACATATAGATGTATATCACATATTACACACATATAGATGTATATCACATATAGATGTATATCACATATAGATGTATATCATATATAGATGTATATCACATATAGATGTATATCACCTATAGATGTATATCACATATAGATGTATATCACATATAGATGTATATCACATATTACACACATATAGATGTATATCACATATAGATGTATATCACATATAGATGTATATCACATATAGATGTATATCACATATTACACACATATAGATGTATATCACATATTACACACATATAGATGTATATCACATATAGATGTATATCACATATAGATGTATATCACATATAGATGTATATCATATATAGATGTATATCACATATAGATGTATATCATATATAGATGTATATCACATATAGATGTATATCACATATAGATGTATATCATATATAGATGTATATCATATATAGATGTATATCACATATTACACACATATAGATGTATATCACATATTACACACATATAGATGTATATCACATATAGATGTATATCACATATAGATGTATATCACATATTACACACATATAGATGTATATCACATATTACACACATATAGATGTATATCACATATAGATGTATATCACATATTACACACATATAGATGTATATCACATATTACACACATATAGATGTATATCACATATAGATGTATATCACATATAGATGTATATCACATATTACACACATATAGATGTATATCACATATTACACACATATAGATGTATATCACATATTACACACATATAGATGTATATCACATATAGATGTATATCACATATAGATGTATATCACATATTACACACATATAGATGTATATCACATATTACACACATATAGATGTATATCACATATAGATGTATATCATATATAGATGTGTATCACATATAGATGTATATCACATATAGATGTATATCATATATAGATGTGTATCACATATAGATGTATATCACATATTACACACATATAGATGTATATCACATATTACACACATATAGATGTATATCACATATTACACACATATAGATGTATATCACATATTACACACATATAGATGTATATCACATATTACACACATATAGATGTATATCACATATAGATGTATATCACATATAGATGTATATCACATATAGATGTATATCATATATAGATGTGTATCACATATAGATGTATATTACATATTACACACATATAGATGTATATCACATATAGATGTATATCACATATAGATGTATATCACATATTACACACATATAGATGTATATCACATATTACACACATATAGATGTATATCACATATAGATGTATATCACATATAGATGTATATCACATATTACACACATATAGATGTATATCACATATTACACACATATAGATGTATATCACATATAGATGTATATCACATATAGATGTATATCACATATTACACACATATAGATGTATATCACATATTACACACATATAGATGTATATCACATATAGATGTATATCACATATAGATGTATATCACATATAGATGTATATCACATATAGATGTATATCACATATAGATGTATATCACATATAGATGTATATCACATATAGATGTATATCACATATAGATGTATATCACATATAGATGTATATCACATATTACACACATATAGATGTATATCACATATAGATGTATATCACATATAGATGTATATCACATATAGATGTATATCACATATAGATGTATATCACATATAGATGTATATCACATATAGATGTATATCATATATTATATCACATATAGATGTATATCACATATAGATGTATATCATATATTATACACATATAGATGTATATCACATATAGATGTATATCACATATTACACACATATAGATGTATATCATATATATATTACACACATATAGATGTATATCACATATAGATGTATATCACATATAGATGTATATCACATATAGATGTATATCACATATAGATGTATATCACATATAGATTATATCACATATAGATGTATATCACATATTACACATATAGATGTATATCACATATAGATGTATATCACATATAGATGTATACACATATAGATGTATATCACATATATTATATCACATATAGATGTATATCACATATGTATATCACATATAGATGTATATCACATATAGATGTATATCACTATATTATATCACATATAGATGTATATCACATATAGATGTATATCACATATAGATGTATATCACATATAGATGTATATCACATATAGATGTATATCACATATTACACACATATAGATGTATATCACATATTACACACATATAGATGTATATCACATATTACACACATATAGATGTATATCACATATTACACACATATAGATGTATATCACATATAGATGTATATCACATATAGATGTATATCACATATTACACACATATAGATGTATATCACATATTACACACATATAGATGTATATCACATATAGATGTATATCACATATAGATGTATATCACATATTACACACATATAGATGTATATCACATATTACACACATATAGATGTATATCACATATAGATGTATATCACATATTACACACATATAGATGTATATCACATATAGATGTATATCACATATAGATGTATATCACATATCACATATAGATGTATATCACATATAGATGTATATCACATATTACATCACATATAGATGTATATCACATATAGATGTATATCACATATACACACATATAGATGTATATCACATATAGATGTATATCACATATTACACACATATAGATGTATATCACATATTACACACATATAGATGTATATCACATATAGATGTATATCACATATTACACACATATAGATGTATATCACATATTACACACATATAGATGTATATCACATATAGATGTATATCACATATTACACACATATAGATGTATATCACATATAGATGTATATCACATATTACACACATATAGATGTATATCACATATTACACACATATAGATGTATATCACATATAGATGTATATCACATATAGATGTATATCACATATAGATGTATATCACATATAGATGTATATCACATATTACACACATATAGATGTATATCACATATTACACACATATAGATGTATATCACATATAGATGTATATCACATATTACACACATATAGATGTATATCACATATAGATGTATATCACATATAGATGTATATCACATATTACACACATATAGATGTATATCACATATTACACACATATAGATGTATATCACATATAGATGTATATCACATATTACACACATATAGATGTATATCACATATAGATGTATATCACATATAGATGTATATCACATATAGATGTATATCACATATAGATGTATATCACATATTACACACATATAGATGTATATCACATATAGATGTATATCACATATTACACACATATAGATGTATATCACATATTACACACATATAGATGTATATCACATATAGATGTATATCACATATTACACACATATAGATGTATATCACATATTACACACATATAGATGTATATCACATATAGATGTATATCACATATTACACACATATAGATGTATATCACATATAGATGTATATCACATATAGATGTATATCACATATAGATGTATATCACATATAGATGTATATCACATATTATACACATATAGATGTATATCACATATAGATGTATATCACATAGATTACACACATATAGATGTATATCATATAGATGTATATCACATATAGATGTATATCACATATAGATGTATATCACATATAGATGTATATCACATATAGATGTATATCACATATTACACACATATAGATGTATATCACATATTACACACATATAGATGTATATCACATATAGATGTATATCACATATAGATGTATATCACATATTACACACATATAGATGTATATCACATATAGATGTATATCACATATTACACACATATAGATGTATATCACATATTACACACATATAGATGTATATCACATATAGATGTATATCACATATAGATGTATATCACATATTACACACATATAGATGTATATCACATATTACACACATATAGATGTATATCACATATAGATGTATATCACATATAGATGTACACACATATAGATGTATATCACATATTACACACATATAGATGTATATCACATATAGATGTATATCACATATTATACACATATAGATGTATATCACATAGATTATATCACATATAGATGTATATCACATATTATATCACATATAGATGTATATCACATATAGATGTATATCACCTATAGATGTATATCACATATATTATACACATATAGATGTATATCACATATTACACACATATAGATGTATATCACATATTACACACATATAGATGTATATCACATATTACACACATATAGATGTATATCACATATAGATGTATATCACATATAGATGTATATCACATATAGATGTATATCACATATAGATGTATATCACATATAGATGTATATCACATATAGATGTATATCACATATAGATGTATATCACATATTACACACATATAGATGTATATCACATATTACACACATATAGATGTATATCATATATAGATGTATATCATATATAGATGTATATCACATATAGATGTATATCACATATTACACACATATAGATGTATATCATATATAGATGTATATCATATATTACACACATATAGATGTATATCATATATAGATGTATATCATATATTACACACATATAGATGTATATCATATATAGATGTATATCATATATAGATGTATATCATATATAGATGTATATCATATATAGATGTATATCATATATAGATGTATATCATATATAGATGTATATCATATATAGATGTATATCATATATAGATGTATATCATATATTACACACATATAGATGTATATCATATATAGATGTATATCATATATAGATGTATATCATATATAGATGTATATCATATATAGATGTATATCATATATAGATGTATATCATATATAGATGTATATCATATATAGATGTATATCATATATAGATGTATATCATATATAGATGTATATCATATATTACACACATATAGATGTATATCATATATAGATGTATATCATATATTACACACATATAGATGTATATCATATATTACACACATATAGATGTATATCATATATTACACACATATAGATGTATATCATATATTACACACATATAGATGTATATCAT
Organism: Oncorhynchus keta; assembly: GCF_023373465.1. Lineage (NCBI taxonomy): Eukaryota > Metazoa > Chordata > Actinopteri > Salmoniformes > Salmonidae > Oncorhynchus > Oncorhynchus keta. Next base: position 260,658 of record NW_026290832.1, read on the forward strand.
ATATTACACACATATAGATGTATATCACATATTACACACATATAGATGTATATCATATATAGATGTATATCACATATTACACACATATAGATGTATATCACATATTACACACATATAGATGTATATCACATATAGATGTATATCACATATTACACACATATAGATGTATATCATATATAGATGTATATCATATATAGATGTATATCACATATAGATGTATATCATATATAGATGTATATCATATATAGATGTATATCACATATAGATGTATATCATATATAGATGTATATCACATATAGATGTATATCACATATTACACACATATAGATGTATATCACATATAGATGTATATCACATATAGATGTATATCACATATTACACACATATAGATGTATATCACATATAGATGTATATCACATATTACACACATATAGATGTATATCACATATTACACACATATAGATGTATATCACATATAGATGTATATCACATATTACACACATATAGATGTATATCACATATAGATGTATATCACATATGTATATCACATATAGATGTATATCACATATAGATGTATATCACATATAGATGTATATCACATATTACACACATATAGATGTATATCACATATAGATGTATATCACTATAGATGTATACACATATAGATGTATATCACATATAGATGTATATCACATATATTATACACATATAGATGTATATCACATATGTATATCACATATAGATGTATATCACATATAGATTATATCACATATAGATGTATATCACATATAGATGTATATCACATATAGATGTATATCACATATAGATGTATATCACATATAGATGTATATCACATATAGATGTATATCACATATTACACACATATAGATGTATATCACATATAGATGTATATCACATATTACACACATATAGATGTATATCATATAGATGTATACACATATAGATGTATATCACATATTACATATAGATGTATACACATATAGATGTATATCACCTATAGATGTATATCACATATTACACACATATAGATGTATATCACTATATTATACACATATAGATATAGATGTATATCACATATAGATGTATATCACATATTACACACATATAGATGTATATCACATATAGATGTATATCACATATAGATGTATATCACATATTACACACATATAGATGTATATCACATATTAGATGTATATAGATGTATATCACATATAGATGTATATCACATATAGATGTATATCACATATAGATGTATATATATCACATATAGATGTATATCACATATAGATGTATATCATATATAGATGTATATCACATATAGATGTATATCATATATTATATCACATATAGATGTATATCACATATATTACACATATAGATGTATATCACATATAGATGTATATCACATATTACACACATATAGATGTATATCACATATAGATGTATATCACATATAGATGTATATCACATATTACACACATATAGATGTATATCACATATTACACACATATAGATGTATATCACATATAGATGTATATCACATATTACACACATATAGATGTATATCATATATAGATGTATATCATATATAGATGTATATCACATATTACACACATATAGATGTATATCACATATTACACACATATAGATGTATATCACATATAGATGTATATCACATATAGATGTATATCACATATTACACACATATAGATGTATATCATATATAGATGTATATCATATATAGATGTATATCACATATAGATGTATATCACATATTACACACATATAGATGTATATCACATATAGATGTATATCATATATAGATGTATATCATATATAGATGTATATCACATATAGATGTATATCACATATAGATGTATATCACATATTACACACATATAGATGTATATCACATATTACACACATATAGATGTATATCACATATAGATGTATATCACATATAGATGTATATCACATATTACACACATATAGATGTATATCACATATTACACACATATAGATGTATATCACATATTACACACATATAGATGTATATCACATATTACACACATATAGATGTATATCACATATAGATGTATATCATATATAGATGTATATCATATATAGATGTATATCACATATAGATGTATATCACATATAGATGTATATCACATATAGATGTATA